>NC_041380.1:286128863-286131138 GCF_002162155.2 Triticum dicoccoides | reverse complement strand
CGCGGGCTCCGGAAACCCGAGGGAAAAATAGGCTAGGTGGCAAATGGAAAGACCAAGGTTGGGCATTGCTGGAAAAGCTTTAATCAAGGCGAACTATCAAGGGGTTCCCATTATAACCCAACCGCATAAGGAACGCAAAATCCGGGAAGATAACACCGATATGACGGAAACTAGGGCGGCAAGAGTGGAACAAAACACTAGGCGAGAGGCCGAGCCTTCCACCCTTTACCAAGTATATAGATGCATTAAGATAACATGGCATTATAATGATATCCCAACAAGTAAATAAAGGATGTTCCAACAAGGAACGGCCTCCAATCTTCACCTGCAACTAGCAACGCTATAAGAGGGGCTGAGCAAAGCGGTAACATAGCCAATCAACGGTTTGCTAGGACAAGGTGGGTTAGAGGTTTGACATGGCAATTGGGACGCTGACAAGCAAAAGGTAGGCATCGTAGCATTGGCATAGCAAGGGCGAGCAAACTAGCATAGCAAAGATAGTAGTGATTTCGAGGGTATGATCATCTTGCCTGCACAGTTGTCAGAGTTGATTGGATCCTCACAAGCAAACTCAACGGGCTCCTCGGTAGCAAACTCGTCTCCCGGCTCTACCCAACAAGACAAACAAGCAATAAGGATACAATCAACCACGTCCAAGGAACAAGCGATACGATGCAATGATGATATGCTATGCGGGATGCGATGCGGGATGCAAAATGCAAGATATGACAGGAAATGCATGAACCTGGCCTCAACTTGGAATTCCAAGGGTGCCACTGGAAAGATGAGATGAAATCGCTTGAAAACGATATAAAAATCTTCGGAATCGGAGTTACGGTTTGGAAATGGCAAGCGTTTTAAGAATGGCACTGGTCTGCGATTTACAGTAAGTAGGCATCTAAATGCAATGAAATGAACATGCTACAGCCACCAACATGACAACAAAAATACATGTCAGGGATGCACATAAGATGCTTAACAAAAGACTAGCACTGAGCCATGGCCAATTCATCCATTATGAGGTTCAAACAAGCATGGCAAAAACGCAAATGCAAAACAGATTCCAGACTTAGTGAAATTAACGCTTGTCTGAAATTTCAGATCACAAAGCCCTCTTCGGAGCAGCAAAACAACATGATACATGACCTGATTAAGACAAGTAAGAACATGGCATGGAGCTACTCAACAAGCTTAACAAAAGACCCAAAGTGACCTGGGGCCAAAAGGGTTCACAAAATATACTAACGGGCACACGAACATAGCTAAAACACAATCAGTTTTCAATCTTAGTGAAAACTGAGACATGCTGAAATATAACTCACTAAGGCATGTAAACGAGCTCGATGCACTCACTACGGTGCAAGTCATGGCAAGGCAAGCATACATCCGTTAAGAAGGCACAAAATGCTAGCTATACATGGCAAGAACAATGGCATAGCATGCACGGATCAGCTACAATAGCATCGGCAAAATCACAATCGAGTTGACGATCTGCCCAGATTCACCACGAAGCAAAAGTAGAGCTCGATTGACTCAAGCTAGGGTGCTCCAAAATTGCAAACAAAGACATGGATGGATAGAGAATAACATGATTAACAAAACTCCTTTACTGATCATCCTGAAAATAGGCAAGGATCACTAGGAAATAGCATGAACATATGGCATCATGAACTAAATAATCCCAGACTTAGTGAAAACAACTAAGTCTCTGAAAACAGATTTCCCGGGTGCCTCTCTTTGCAAGCTTGCACAAGTCACCACACACATCCTAAAAATGCATGGATTGCACCTCTGGAAAGAAGACAAAATCCTTAACAAAACATATGAGGACTCACAGGCATATCATGCACACATTAATCATGGCAAAAATGACAAAAGCCTAAGATGAACTAGCAGATCTGACAATTAACTCACGAAGCCTCCTTCTAACAGAATTTTGGGCATCAAGATGAGCTCAAATGAAAATAATGCAATGGAATGAAATGATGTACTCGTCGAGGCGAACATTTTGATATACTATATGTCCAAATCGGAGCTACGGATGCAAAGTTACGGCAGGTCAAAGTAGGCATAAAAATTAGGGTTCGGAGGAGAAAAAATCAACCGTGAGGAGTAGATCTCAGATCTGGCACTGTTCACGCACGGAATCCGAGGCTCGCCGGAGATGAACTTGAAGCTCGCCGGTGATGGAGACTTCGTCGGATCCGGCCGGTGTGGACGCCGAGGCGGTCGGAGAGAGGGAAGGCGAGGCCGGCTCGGGCGGCCGCCGGGCCGT
>NC_041380.1:286103435-286128599 GCF_002162155.2 Triticum dicoccoides | reverse complement strand
GAGCTGGGAAGGCGGCGAGTGGCCCGGTCGGGCGCGGGAGCGGGCCCGCCTCGGGCCTCGGCGGGCCGGCGGGAGCGGCGGCGGGGAAGCGGTCCCGCGGGGCGCGGCCTACAGCGTGGCGACACGTGGCGGCGGAGTGCTGGGCGGACGAAGTCCGGAGCGACCGGACACATCCGGTGCGCGGCGGATCCGATTTTTAGGGTTTCGAGAGGGGGAGATGATCCGAAAACGGGGGGGCTATTTATAGGCATAAGTGGAGCTAGGAGAGTCCAAATGAGGTGCGGTTTTCGGCCACGTGATCGTGACCGAACGCTCTAGGACATGGAGAATAGTTTGGTGGGTTTTGGGCCAAATTGGAGGGGTGTTGGGCTGCTACACACACGAGGCCTTTTCGGTCCCTCGGTTAACCGTTGGAGTATCAAACGAAGTCCAAATGATACGAAACTTGACAGGCGGTCTACCGGTAGTAAACCAAGGCCGCTTGGAAAGTCTCGGTCCAATCCGGAAACGTTTAATCCCTAAACACGAAAGAAAGCTAGAAATGACCACCGGAGGAGAACGAAGCGCCGGAATGCAAAATGCACAACGGGGAAAATGCTCGGATGCATGAGATGAACACGTATGCAAATGCAATGCACATGATGACATGATATGAGATGCCTAACAACTACAACAACACACGGAGACAAAAACCCGAACCCGAGAAAATAAATATAACTTAACGCCGGAAACGGCAAGAGTTGGAGTACAAATAGGGAAAGTTACATCCGGGGTGTTACACCAAGTGAGGTTGGTGAAGCACCGAGCGGCCTTGCTCGTATATGAAGGGCTCGGCGGACCACCCAACCGGGTAGTATGCCAGAAAATGGCTCCTCGGAAGCCATCAGAAGAGTGGAGAAAATGGTGAAGGAGGAGATGGGGGAGCGGCGGAGGCGTATGATTCTTGCCTGCTATCTGTCTGGCCTCGTTTAAATAGAGGGTGGACGGTAGGAACTTGGTGGCATCGGCCTCGTTTAAACTGAGGCCGGACAGGAGGAGCTCGGTCGGCGTTGCATTTAATTCCGGCCCGCTCATGAACAGACATGTCGCCGAAGTAGGTTTCTCAGTTTGCATGCGGGATTAACAGAGGCGTTTGATGGAGGCGAGGAGGCGGGTTCAGCCGGGCGTGCAGCGGGCGGCGCAGTACTATGCGATTTGACAGCTACTAGTAAACCAGGAAAGTTCCCGATACGGCTTTAATGCAGACGAGGGAGAGGTTAGCGGTTCCCGAAATGTTGAATGGCCAATGATGCATCCTTCTTCAATTAGCATCCTGAATGCATGAGAGAAGTAATGGGAGGAGGACGGGAAAAAGAGGCAGTACGATGTGAATACAACATAGTTTGCACTCATATAAAGGCGCCCCTCCATTCCAATGCATCTACCACATCATATGCACCTAAGCACCTACCTAAGCGCAAAAGTGCTCACTCTAGACCCATGGCGGCGATGCGCGCGAGCGGCCAACGGTTGTGCCAGATGGTCCACGATGCCGGCCTGTGACATGGCACCGAGGATCATCTCCAGACGATGTTGGCGACCGGCTGGTTCATGGCCATCGTCGACACCAGCTACGACTCTCAGTTGGACCACATGATCGTTGCCACCATCAACAAGTTCACCGTCGTCAAGAAGCTCACGGACGACATCGTGATACGTCTCCAACGTATCTATAATTTTTGATGTATTCATGTCATGTTTATAATATTTTTACATGATTTTGGTATGATTTGGTTAGAACTAACTCAGATTGACGTTGTTTTCAGCAGAACTACCATCTTGTTGTTTTCGTGCAGAAATAAAAGTTCTCAGAATGCGCTGAAAATCAACTAAGATTTTTTCTAGAAAATATAAAAAATACTGGAACAAAGAGTTACTGAAGGGGAGTCCCGTGGGCCCCACGAGGGTGGAGAGCACGCCCACCCCCCTAGGCGCGCCCCTGTGCCTCGTGGACTCTCCATAGGGCCCCCTGACTTGTTCTCAACGCCAACCTCTCCTATAAATCCCCAAACCTCCAGAAAATAACCTAGACCAGGAGTTCCACCTCTACAAGCCTCTGTAGCCACAAAAACTAATCGAGACCCTGTTCCGGCACCCTACTGGAGGGGGGATCCATCGCTGGTGGCCATCTTCATCATCCCGGCGCTCTCCATGACGAGGAGGGAGTAGTTCACCCTCGGGGCTGAGGGTATGTATCAGTAGCTATGTGTTTGATCTCTCTCTCATGTTCTTGATATGGCATGATCTTGATGTACCGCGAGCTTTGCTATTATAGTTGGATCTTATGATGTTTCTCCCCCTCTATCTCCTTGTGATGAATTGATTTTTCCCTTTGAAGTTATCTTATCGGATTGAGTGATAACCCACAAGTATAGGGGATCGCAACAGTTTTCGAGGGTAGAGTATTCAACCCAAATTTATTGATTCGACACAAGGGGAGCCAAAGAATATTATCAAGTATTAGCAGCTGAGTTGTCAATTCAACCACAGCTGTAAACTTAATATCTGCAGCAAAGTATTTAGTAGCAAAGTAATATGATAGTAGTGGTAATGGTAGCAAAAGTAATATTTTTGGTTTTATAGTGACTGTATAAGTAGCAGCGGAAAAGTAAATAAGCGAAGAACAATATATGAAAAGCTCGTAGGCAATGGATCAGTGATGGATAATTATGTTGGATGTGATTCCTCATGCAATAGTTATAACATAGGGTGACACAGAACTAGCTCCAGTTCGTCAATATAATGTAGGCATGTATTCCGAATATAGTCATACGTGCTTATGGAAAAGAACTTGCATGACATCTTTTGTCCTACCCTCCCATGGCAGCGGGGTCCTATTGGAAACTAAGGGATATTAAGGCCTCCTTTTAATAGAGTACCGGACCAAAGCATTAACACATAGTGAATACATTAACTCCTCAAGCTACGGTCATCACCGGTAAGTATCCTGATTATTGTCACTTCGGGGTTAATGGATCATAACACATAATAAGTGACTATAGACTTGCAAGATAGGATCAAGAACTCACATATATTCATGAAAACATAATAGATTCAGATCTGAAATCATGGCACTCAGGCCCTAGTGACAAGCATTAAGCATAGCAAAGACATAGCAACATCAATCTCAGAACATAATGGATACTAGGGATCAAACCCTAACAAAACTAACTCAATTACATCATAAATCTCATCCAACCCATCATCGTCCAGCAAGCCTATGATGGAATTACTTACGCACGGCGATGATCATCATGAAATTGGTGATGGAGGAAGGTTGATGATGATGATGGCGACGAATTCCCCTCTCCGGAGCCCCGAACGGACTCCAGATCAGCCCTCCCGAGAGATTAGGGCTTGGCGGCGGCTCCGGATCGTAAAACGTGACGAATCCTTCTCTCTGGTTTTTTCTCCCGAACACAAATATATAGAGTTGGAGGTGAGGTCGGAGGAGCACCAGGGGCCCACGAGGCAGGGGGCGCGCCTAGGGGGGGTAGGCGCGCCCCCACCCTCATGGATAGGGTGTGGGCCCCCTGTCCTTGATTCTTTCGCCAGTATTTTTCATATATTCCAAAAATAATCTCTGTTGATTTTCAGGTCATTCCAAGAACTTTTATTTCTGCACAAAAATAACACCATGGCAACTCTGCTGAAAAACAGCGTCGGTCCGGGTTAGTTCCATTAAAATCATGCAAGTTAGAGTCCAAAACAAGGGCAAAAGTGTTTTCAAAAGTAGATACGATGGAGACGTATCAACTCCCCCAAGCTTAAACCTTTGCTTGTCCACAAGCAAATTCAGTTGATAAACTGAAAGTGATAAAGAAAAACTTTTACAAACTCTGTTTTCTCTTGTTGTTGTAAATATGTAAAGCCAACATTCAAGTTTTTAGCAAAGATTATGAACTAACCATATTCTCAATAACATTTAGGTCTCATGTTTACTCATATCAATGGCATAATCAACTAGCGAGCAATAATAATAAATCTCGGATGACAACACTTTCTCAAAGCAATCATAATATGATATAACAAGATGGTATCTCATTAGCCCTTTCCGAGACCGCAAAACATAAATGCAGAGCACCCCTGAAGATCAAGGGCTGACTGAAAATTGTAATTCATGGTAAAAGAGATCCAATAAAGTCATACTCAATGTAAACTAACAATAATACATGCAAATGACAGCAGTGCTCTCCAACTGGTGATTTTTATTAAGAGGGTGATGACTCAACATAAAAGTAAATAGATAGGCCCTTCGCAGAGGGAAGCAGGGATTTGTAGAGGTGCCAGAGCTCGATTTTGAAATAGAGATGAATAATATTTTGAGCGGTATACTTTCATTGTCAACATAACAACCGAGAGATCTCGATATCTTCCATGCTACACACATTATAGGTGGTTCCCAAGCAGAATGGTAAAGTTTATACTCCCCCACCACCAACAAGCATCAATCCATGGCTTGCCCAAAATAACGGGTGCCTCCAACTAACAACAATCCTGGGGGAGTTTTGTTTGCAATTATTTTGATTTGATTTGAGCATGGGACTGGGCATCCCGGTGACCAGCCATTTTCTCGTGAGTGAGGAGCGAAGTCCACTCCTCTTGAGAATAACATGCCTAGCATGGAAGATACAGACGACCCTAGTTGATACATGAGCTATTCGAGCATACAAAACAACATTTTTATTTGAAGGTTTAGAGTTTGGCACATACAAATTTACTTGGAACGGCAGGTAGATACCGCATATAGGAAGGTATTGTGGACTCATATGGAATAACTTTTGGGGTTTATGGAGTTGGATGCACAAGCAGTATTCCCGCTTAGTACAAGTGAAGGCTAGAAAGAGACTAGGAAGCGACCAGCTAGAGAGCGACAACAGTCATGAACATGCATTAAAATTAATCAACACTGAATGCAAGCATGAGTAGGATATAATTCACCATGAACATAAATATCGTGGATGCTATGTTGATTTTGTTTCAACTACATGCATGAACATGTGCCACGTCAAGCCACTTGAATCGTTCAAAGGAGGATACCACCCTATCATACCACATAACAACCATTTTAATAGCATGTTGGCACACAAGGTAAACCATTATAAACTCCTAGCAAATTAAGCATGGCATGGGCAACTATAATCTCTAGTTGTCATTGCAAACATGTTTCATTCATAATAGGCTGAATCAGGAACGATGAACGAATCATATTTACAAAAACAAGAGAGGTTGAGTTCATACCAGTTTCTATCATCTCAATCAGTCCATCATATATCATCATTATTTCCTTTCACTTACACGACCTAATGGTGTGGATAATAATAATAGTGCACATGCATTGGACTAAGCTGGAATCTGCAAGCATTCAATTCAAGGGAGAAGACAAGGTAATATGGGCTCTTTGTTAGATCAACAATAATGCATATGAGAGCCACTCAACATTTTCATCATGGTCTTCTCCTCTCGACCCACAAGGAAAAGAAAGGAAATAAAACTATTTACACGGGAAAGCTCCCAACAAGGAAAAGAAGAACGAGAAATCTTTTTGGGTTTTCTTTTTAATTACTACTACTACAAGCATGGAAAGTAAAATAGCTAAAAGTTACAACTAATCTTTTTGGGGTTTTCTAAGGTTTTTCAAACACACAAGAAGAAAACTAAAAAAAGAAAATAAACTTGCATGGATGATACAATGAAAAAGTATGAGCAACGACAACTGGCATGAGTGTGTGAACATGAATGTAATGTCAGTGAGGAATATATACTCCCCGAAGCTTAGACTTTTGGCCTAAGTTGGTCTATGCCCATGGATCAAAGTTGTAGCTGGGGTCGTACTGAGATGCAGCGGCAATTGCCTCATGAGCTGCAGCTTGGAGGCGAGCTGCCTCCGTCCTCCTCTCGTACTTGCTCGCGTCCTCCCTGGTTATCAGATATCTCCCTTTTGTCTGAAAATCAAAGAAAGCAGGAGCAGGGAGAGCAACATGGACGGTGCGCCGTCTGTCAAAGATTAGTCGGTACTGGAGGAACTGATCGTTCCTCTCTACAAACTGATGACGAACCATAGCATTATAATCTAGATAAGCAGGAGGCAACTCAATATCATCCCCACGTATGGGTATACCAAGAAAATTAGCTATATGAGTTGCATAAATTCCACCAAATAAATCTCCAGTTAAACCATTAAGATGCAACCTACGTGCAACAATAGCCCCCAAGTTGTATTGTTTATCTCCTAATACAGCACTCCGGAGAACACTAAGATCGAGAACACACATGTGACATGCTTCATCCTTACCGTTAATGCATCTACCCAAGAAGAGAGCAAAATAATGTATGGCAGGAAAATGAATGCTCCCTATGGTAGCTTGTGTTATTTCTCCAGATTCCCTCACAGTGATACTAGCAAGAAAGTCTTTAAATTCAGATTTGTGAGGTTCACTAGCACTACCCCACTGCGGGAGTTTACAAACAATATTAAAGTCTTCTAAGTCCATGGTATAAGATTTATCATAAAGATCAAATAGGACATTGTGAGAGTTGCTCGAGGATGTAAATTTAAACCTTCTCACAAATGAATCAGTTAAATAGAGGTATTGTCGGCACTTATCTACCTCGAAGCTCTCAAGATCAGCGTTACGCGCATATGCGTCAAATTCTTCTTTGATGCCTGCCTGGACCATGAAATCCTGTGACGGCCATTCACAAGGCCGCACTTGAGCCTACCTTGGTAGTTCATTGTCCGGCTCGCGTATTGCGGGCCTTGGGCCTTGCTTCCTTGAGGAGCCACCTTGGTACATTTTCCTAAACATATTTGTTCCTCTGAAAAATTTCTGAAATTTTTAGTGACTCAAAATAAAAGTGAACCAAACTAAACAAAATTGATAGCAACTACTCCTACAAGTGCCTAGTGGCTATATCGTGCATTAAAACTACTTTTGACCACATAAATTTGACATGCAAGCTCAAGAACAGGGTCACCTAAGCAGCAAAAATTTGCAATAAGTAAAGCACTAGAACAAAAACTAATTGGACCATTGGAGGAGTCACATACTGAAGAACAATCCCCCAAAGCAGTTTTGTGAATGGAGCTTTGAGCAAGGAGATCAAAAATGGCAGCAAGATGAGCAAGAACTCGAGTTTGAGCTGGTGGATGATTTTTTCTCAAGCAAGACGAAGTGTGTGGGTGCAAGGATAAGTGGAGGGGACTCACGTGGGGTCCACGAGGCAGGGGGCGCGCCCTCCACCCTCGTTGGCACATGGTGAGGCCCACTGGTGTGTTCTCAGTGCCAATAATTCTTAAATATTCTGGAAAAAAATCATATTCCATTTTCAGGGCATTTGGAGAACTTTTATTTTCGGGGTATTTTTTTATTGCAAGGATAATTCAGAAAACAGACGGAAAATACTATTTTTTCTTTATGTAATATAAATAATAGAAATTAAAATGAGGGTACAAAGAGTTGTGCTTTCTAACTTCATCAATCTCATGCTCGTCAAAAGGAATCCACTAACAAGGTTGATCAAGTCTTGTTAACAAACTCATTCCGAATTGCATGAAACCGAAGAAATTTCGAATAACACTAGGTTACCTCAACTGGGATAAGCACATCCCCAACAATAAGAACATCATATTTCTTCTTGGCAGTAGGAAGAGGAAATTCAAAACCTCCAATAGTAATCGTTGAAATTTTCCCAATAGAGTTGATACTATGGACTTGAGATTGTTTCCTCCGAAAGTGTACCGTATGCTCAAACCATTAACATGAAAAGTGACATTGCCTTTGTTGCAATCAATAACAGCCCCTGCAATATTCAAAAAGGGTCTACCAAGGATAATCGACATACTATCGTCCTCGGGAATATCAAGAATAACAAAGTCTGTTAAAATAGTAATGTTTGCAACCACAACAGGCACATCCTCACAAATACCGACAGGTATAGCAGTTGATTTATCAGCCATTTGCAAAGATATTTCAGTAGGTGTCAACTTATTCAAATCAATTCTACGATATAAAGAGAGAGGCATAACACTAACACCGGCTCCAAGATCACATAAAGTAGTTTTAACGTAGTTTCTTTTAATGGAGCATGGTATAGTTGGTACTCTGGGATGTCCTAGTTTCTTAGGTATTCCACCCTTAAAAGTATAATTAGCAAGTATGGTGGAAATTTCAACTTCCGATATCTTTCTTTTATTAGTAACAATATCCTTCATGTACTTGCATAATGGTTCATTTTAAGCATATTAGTCAAATGCATACGCAAAAAGATAGGTCTAATCATTTCAGCAAAGCACTCAAAATCCTCATCATCCTTTTTCTTGGATGGTTTAGGAGGAAAATTCATGGGTTTCTGAACCCATGGTTCTCTTTCTTTACTGTGCTTCCTAGCAACAAAGTCTCTCTTATCATAACGTTGATTCTTTGATTGTGGGTTATCAAGATCAACAGCAGGTTCAATCTCTACAACATTGTCATTGCTAGGTTGAGCATCAACATGAACATCATCATTAACATTATCACTAGGTTCATGTTCATTACCAGATTGTGTTTCAGCATCAGAAATAGAAATATCATTGGGATTCTCAGGTGTGTCAACCACAGGTTCACTAGAAGCATGCAAAGTCCTATCATTTTTCTTCTTCTTCTTAGAAGAACTAGGTGCATCAACATTAGTTCTCTGAGAATCTTGGTCAATTCTCTTAGGGTGGCCCTCAGGATACAAAGGTTCCTGAGTCATTTTACCCCCTCTAGTCATAACTCTAACAACATTATCATTTTTCTTATTATTTAATTCATTGAGCAAATCATTCTGAGCTTTAAGTACTTGTTCTACTTGAGTGGTAACCATAGAAGCATGTTTACTAATAAGTTTAAGTTCACCTTTAACTCTAGACATATAATCACTCAAGTGTTCAAGCATATCAACATTGCGTTTCAATTGTCTACCAACATAAGCATTGAAGTTTTCTTGTTTAACAATAAAATTATCAAACTCATCTAACCATTGGCTAGCAGACTTATAACAAGGAATATCACCTTCATCAAATCTATAGAGAGAATTTACCTTTACTACCTGTGTCGGGTTATCAAGACCATGTATTTCTTCAATAGGTGGTAAGTTCTTAACATCTTCAGCTTTAATACCTTTTTCTTTCATAGATTTTTTTGCCTCTTGCATATCTTCAGGAGTGAGGAATAGAATATCCATTTTCTTCGGAGTTGGCTTAGGAGTTGGTTCAGGAAGTGTCCAATCATTTTCATTACTCAACATATTATTCAATAGCAATTCAGCTTGATCAATAGTTCTTTCCCTGAAAACACAACCATCACAACTATCCAGGTAGTCTCTGGAAGCATCGGTTAGTCCACTATAAAAGATATCAAGTATTTCAATTTTCTTGAGAGGATGATCACGCAAAGAATTAAGTAATCGGAGAAGCCTCCCCCAAGCTTGTGGGAGACTCTCTTCTTCAATTTGCACAAAATTATATATTTCCCTTAGGGCAGCTTGTTTCTTATGAGCGGGGGAATATTTAGAAGAGAAGTAATAAATCATATCCTGGGGACTACGCACACAACCAGGATCAAGAGAATAAAACCATGTTTTAGCATCACCCTTTAATGAGAATGGAAACAACTTAAGGATAAAGTAATAGCGAGTTTTCTCATCATGAGTAAACAGGATGGCTATATCATTTAATTTAGTAAGATGTGCCACAACAGTTTCAGATTCATAGCCATAAAAAGGATCAGATTCAACCAAAAGTAATTAACTCAGGATCGACAAAGAAATCATAATCCTTATTAGTAATAAAGATAGATGAAGTAGAAAAAGCAGGGTCATGTTTCATTCTAGCATTCAAAGACTTTTCTTTAAGCTTAGGTAATAATTTCTTAAGATCGGATCTATCATTGCAAGCTAAGAAGTCTCTAGCAGTTTCTTCATCCATAACATAACCCTCAGGCACAACATGCAATTCATATCTAGGGGGAGAATCTTCATCATCACTTTCATCAATATTATCAATTTCAATAATTTTATTCTCTCTAACCCTAGCAAGTTGTTCATCAAGAAATTCACCTAGTGGCACAATATTATTAAGCATAGAAGTAGTCATCATAAGTATCATGCAAAGCAGAAGTGGCATCATCAATAACATGCGACATATTAGAATGAATAGCAGGTGTAGGTGTCGCAAGTTTACTCAAAACAGAAGGTGAATCAAGTGCATAGCTAGATGGCAGTTCCTTACCTCCCCTCGTAGTTGTGGGATTTTTTTGGTTCTTTGATCTTTCAAGTTCTTCATAGTGATCAACAGATATAAATCCCAAGTGATTCAAAGAATAGAGCTATGCTCCCTGGCAATGGCGCCAGAAAATAGTCTTGATAACCCACAAGTATAGGGGATCACAACAGTTTTCGAGGGTAGAGTATTCAACCCAAATTAATTGATTCACCACATGGGGAGCCAAAGAATATTCTCAAGTATTAGCAGCTGAGTTGCCAATTCAACCACACCTGGAAACTTAATATCTGCAGCAAAGTATTTAGTAGCAAAGTAATATGATAGTAGGTAACGGTAGCAAAAGTAATATTTTTGGTTTTATAGTGATTGCAATAGTAGCAACGGAAAAGTAAATAAGCGAAGAACAATATATGAAAAGCTCGTAGGCAATGGATCAGTGATGGATAATTATGTCGGATGCAATTCCTCATGCGATAGTTATAACATAGGGTGACATAGAACTAGCTCCAGTTCATCAATATAATGTAGGCATGTATTCCGAATATAGTCATATGTGCTTATGGAAAAGAACTTGCATGACATCTTTTCTCCTACCCTCCCGTGGCATCGGGGTCCTATTGGAAACTAAGGGATATTAAGAACTCCTTTTAATAGAGTACTGGACCAAAGCATTAACACATAGTGAATACATGAACTCCTCAAACTATAGTCATCACCGGTAAGTATCCCGATTATTGTCACTTCGGGGTTAACAGATCATAACGCATAATAAGTGATTATAGACTTGCAAGATAGGATCAAGAACTCACATATATTCATGAAAGCATAATAGGTTTAGATCTTAAATCATGGCACTCGAGCCCTAGTGACAAGTATTAAGCATAGCAAAGTCATAGAAACATCAATCTCAAAACATAATGGATACTAGGGATCAAACCCTAACAAAACTAACTCGATTACATGATAAATCTCATACAACCCATCACTGTCCAACAAGCGTATGATGGAATTACTCACGCACAACGGTGAGCATCATGAAATTGGTGATGGAAGAAGGTTGATGATGACGATGACGACGACTTCCCCTCTCTGAAGCCCCGAACGGACTCCAGACCAGCCCTCCCGAGAGAGATTAGGGATTGGTGGCGGCTCCGTATTGTAAAACACGATGAATCCTTCTCTCTGGGTTTTTCTCCCCGAACTCGAATATATGGAGTTGGAGTTGAGGTCGGAGGAGCACCAGGGTGCCCACGAGGCAGGGGGCGCACCCAGGGGGTAGGCACGCCCCCACCCTCGTGGACAGGGTGTGGCCCCCTGGCCTTGATTCTATCGCCAGTATTTTTTATATATTCCAAAAATAATCTCCGTTGATTTTCAGGTCATTACAAGAACTTTTATTTCTGCAGAAAAATAAGACCATGGCAAGTCCGGGTTAGTCCGGGTTAGTTCCATTCAAATTATGCAAGTTAGAGTCCAAAACAAGGGCAAAAGTGTTTGGAAAAGTAGATACGATGGAGACGTATCATTGAGTCTTTAAGGATTAGAGAACACTTGATGTATGTCTTGCATGTGCTTATTTGTGGTGACAATGGGATATTCATGTGATCCACTTGATGTATGTTTTGGTGATCAACTTGCGAGTTCTGTGACCTTGTGAACTTATGCATAGGGGTTGGCACACGTTTTCGTCTTTACACTCCGGTAGAAACTTTGGGGCACTCTTTGAAGTTCTTTGTGTTGGTTGAATAGATGAATCTGAGATTGTGTGATGCATATCGTATAATCATACCCGCGGATACTTGAGGTGACATTGGAGTATCTAGGTGACATTAGGGTTTTGGTTGATTTGTGTCTTAAGGTGTTATTTTACTACAAACTCTAGGGCTGTTTGTGACACTTATAGGAATATCCCAACGGATTGATCGGAAAGAATAACTTTGAGGTGGTTTCGTACCCTACAATAATCTCTTCATTTGTTCTCCGGTATTAGTGACATTGGATTTACTCTTTGTTGCATATTGAGGGATTTTTATATGATCTAATTATGTTATCCTTGTTGAGAGAACTTGCACTAGTGAAAGTATGAACCCTAGGCCTTGTTTCAAAGCATTGCAATACCATTTGTGCTCACTTTTATCATTAGTTACCTTGCTATTTTTATATTTTCATATTACAAAAACCTTTGTCTACCATCCATATTGCACTTGTATCACCATCTCTTCGCCAAACTAGTGCACCTACACATTGTATTGGGTGTGTTGGGGACACAAGAGACTCTTGTTATTTGGTTGCAGGGTTGTTGGAGAGAGACCATCTTCATCCTACGCCTCCCACGGATTGATAAACCTTAGGTCATCCACTTGAGGGATATTTGCTACTATCCTACAAACCTCTGCACTTGGAGGCCCAACAACGTTTACAAGAAGAAGGTTGTGTAGTAGACATCAAGCTCTTTCTGGTGCCATTGCCGGGGAGGTTAGCACTTGAAGGTATATCTTTAGATCTTGCAATCGAATCTTTTTGTTTCTTGTGTTATGACTAGTTTAGTCTATAAAAGAAAACTGCAAAAAATGGAATTGAGGTTGCCTCATATGCTTTATCTCTTAAATATCTTTCGTGAAAATAAGGATTCTGATAATTGTGCCAAAGTGTTAGAAGAAAAATGCATTAAAATGTTTGGCACTAAATCTTTGGATGATGAGCATGATTGAAATGTTGTTAGTATGAATTATTTGAATATCCAGGATGCTAATGATATGCAAAGCCACAAGCTTGCGGATGCTATGTTTGATGAGGATGATATTTTTTGTCCCCCAAGTTTTGAAGAGCAAATTTATTATGATGAAAGCATCCCTCCTATCTATGATGATTATTGTGATGACACGTATGTGATACGTCTCCGTCGCATCTATAAGTTTTGATTGTTCCATGCCAATATTCTACAACTTTCATATACTTTTTGGCAACTTTTTATACTATTTTGGGACTAACATATTGATCCAGTGCCCAGTACCAGTTCCTGTTTGTTGCATGTTTTATGTTTCGTAGAATATCCATATCAAATGGAATCCAAACGGGATAAAAACAGACGGAGAATATTTTTGGAATATCTGGAGAATTCCGGAAGAAAAATCCACGTGAGACGGTGCCTGAGGTGGCCACGAGGTAGGGGGGCGCGCCTGCCCCCCTGGGCGCGCCCCTGACCCTCATGGGCCACCCGTAAGGTGGTTGATGCCCTTCCTCAGCCGCAAGAAAGCTAATTTTTGGTAAAAAAAATCACGGTGAAGGTTTCGGTCCAATCGGAGTTACGGATATCCATATATGTACGAAACCGTGAAAGGGTAGAATCTGAGAAGGCAGAAACAGAGAGATACAGAGAGACAGATCCAATCTCGGAGGGGCTCTCGCCCCTCCCATGCCATGCAGGCCAAGGATCAGAGGGGAAACCCTTCTCCCATCTAGGGAGGAGGTCAAGGAAGAAGAAGACGAAGGGCCCCCTATCCCCTTCTCTTCCAGTGGCGCTGGAACGCTGCCGTGGCCATCATCATCATCACTGTGATCTACTCCAACACCTTCGCCATCTTCACCAACATCTTCATCACCTTCCCCCCTCTATCTACAGTGGTCCACTCTCCTGCAACCCACTGTTCCCTCTACTTGAACATGGTGCTTTATGCTTCAAATTATTATCTAATGATGTGTTGCCATCCTATGATGTCTGAGTAGATTTTCGTTGTCCTATCGGTGGTTGATGAATTGCTATGATTGATTTAATTTGCTTGTGGTTATGTTGCTGTCCTTTGGTGCCCATCATATGAGCGCGCGTGTGGATCACACCATAGGGTTAGTTGTATGTTGATTGGACTATGTATTGGAGGGCAAGTGTGACAGAAGCTCCAGCCTAGCATAGAAATTGACGCATACGGGATTGAAGGGGGGCCAATATATCTTAATGCTATGGTTGGGTTTTACCTTAATGAACGTTAGTAGTTGCAGACGCTTGCTAATAGTTCCAATCATAAGTGCATAGAGTTCGAAGTCAGGGATGACATGCTAGCAGTCGCCTCTCCCACATAATACTTGTTATCGGTCTAGTAAAGTAGTCAATTGCTTAGGGGCAATTTCGCAACTCCTACCACCACTTTTCCACACTCGCTATATTTACTTTATTGCTTCTTTACTTACAACAGCCCCTACTTTTTATTTACTTGCTCTTTATTATCTTGCAAACCTATCCAACAACACCTACAAAGTACTTCTAGTTTCATACTTGTTCTAGGTAAAGCGAACATCAAGCATGCGTAGAGTTGTATCGTGGTTGATAGACCTTGAGGGAATATTTGTTCTACCTTTAGCTCCTCATTGGGTTCGACACTCTTACTTATCAAAAACTGTTGCGATCCCCTATACTTGTGGGTTATCAAGACCTTTTTCTGGCGCCGTTGCCGGGGAGCAATAGTGTGGGGTGAATATTCTCGTGTGTGCTTGTTTGCTTTATCACTAAGTAATTTTTATTTGCTATTCTTAGTTGTTTTCTATCTTTAGTTATGGGTGGGAAACACAAACTACCAAAAAAATTAGTTGTACCTACTAAACCAATAGTTGAAGAACCACTCAAAATCTATCACACTGATGAAGCTTATTACTTGGATCATCTTCGATCCCTATGTGCTCGTGCTGAAACCCCAACTAGTTTAGTTGAGGGAAAATCTTTAGATGAGCATGCTTGTTATGTGCGACACCGAATATCTGAAAAAGGGGAAATTTTACTGGGTCAAATTCATCATTTGCAATGCTATGCTTGGAATTTATGCGAAACATATGATATTACTTGTTGTTCTGAAAACCCTAAGAAACACCTTCCCTATCAATGTGAGTTTAGTGATAATGGAATCATATCTTCGTATGCTAAGGGTGTTTATAGTTACTATGATGTTCAACAAATTGAAGAATTTGTTGCTTTTAAGGGTGCTTATGAAATTGCTTCTTTGATTGAAACGTATGATGCTACTCTTTACAAATCTTAAAATTTTGACATACTTAAATATTGCTATAATAATTATGCTTCTAATGCCTATGTTGAACCATATATTTGCTGTTCTTAGTTGTTTTCTATCTTTAGTTATGGGTAGGAAACGTAATATAGGGAGACAACCTGGAAGTTTTAGGGAGTCATTTATTTATGTTGAGTGCTTTCATATAGTTTAAAACAACAAAAATAAAGAGGGGAACCCAAAACTTTTTCAAAAAGGAAAGTGAAAGTGAGAAAGACAAGCATTGTTGAAGTGGGAGAGCTCCTCGAACTTTGTTCATGCTCACGGCAACTTTGTGAATCTTGATTACAGAAAATTTTCAACAAAAATAATTATCCCCTTGTACAATGCCATTGTATTATAAAAATAATGTGCCAAGGTTTGCCTTTAGGATGTTTACATTTGCTTGATGGTTTGTACGGTGCAGGACAAAAACTTTGGCTGTAGTGCGTGATTTTATATTTTTAGCTGGGACGTCAAACAGTTATGATTCTTTTTTCATTGTCTTCCTATACAAAGTTTTTATTTTTCCTAATTTTGGTAGAATTTTTCAAGTATCATAAGTATGGTGAATGTTCAGATTGTTACAGACTGTTCTGTTTTTGAGAGATTCTGTTTTTCATGCATAGTTTGCTTGTTTTGATGAAATTATCAATTTATATCAGTGGATTAAGCCATGGAAAAGTTATATTAAAGTAGACACAATGCAAAAACAAAATATGAATTGGTTTGCAACAGTACTTAGAGTAGTGATTTGCTTTATTATACTAACGGATATTACCGAGTTTTCTGTTGAAGTTTTGTGTGGATGAAGTGTTCGATGATCGAGAAGGTCTCGATGTGAGAAGAAGGAAGAGAGGCAAGAGCTCAAGCTTGGGGATGCCCGAGGCACCCCAAGTAAATATTCAAGGAGACTCAAGCATCTAAGCTTGGGGATGCCCCGGAAGGCATCCCCTCTTTCTTCAACAAGTATCGGTATGTTTTCGGATTCATTTCGTTCATGCGATATGTGCAATCTTGGAGCATATTTTGCATTTGGTTTTCATTTTCCTTTTATGCACCATTCTGGTATGAGATAGTCCTTGGTTGATTTATAGAATTCTCTATGCACTTCACTTATATCTTTTGAGTATGGCTTTATAGAATGCTTCATGTGCTTCACTTATATCATTTGAAGTTTGGATTGCCTGTTTCTCTTTACATAGAAAACTGTCATTTGTAGATTGCTCTTTTGCTTCACTTATATTTGTTAGAGCATGGGCATATATGTTGTAGAAAGAATTAAACTCTCTCGCTTCACTTATATCTATTTAAAGAGATGATAGGAACTGGTCATTCACATGGTTAGTCAAAAAATCCTACATAAAACTTGTAGATCACTGAATATGATATGTTTGATTCCTTGCAATAGTTTTGCGATATGAAGATGGTGATATTAGAGTCATGCTAGTGGGTAGTTGTGTACTAGTAGAAATACTTGTGTTAAGGTTTGTGATTCCCGTAGCATGCACGTATGGTGAACCGTTATGTAACGAAGTCGGAGCATGAGGTATTTATTGATTGTCTTCCTTATGAGTGGCGGTCGGGGACGAGCGATGGTCTTTTCCTACCAATCTATCCCCCTAGGGGCATGCGTAGTAGTACTTTGCTTCGGGGGCTAATAAACTTTTGCAATAAGTATGTGAGTTCTTTATGACTAATGTTGAGTCCATGGATTATACGCACTCTCACCCTTCCATCATTGCTAGCCTCTCTAGTATCGCGCAACCTTCGCCGGTACCATAAACCCACCATATACCTTCCTCAAAACAGCCACCATACCTACCTATCATGGCATTTCCATAGCCATTCCGAGATATATTGCCATGCAAGTTCCGTCATCATCATATACATGACTTGAGCATTCATTGTCATATTGCTTTGCATGATCGTAAGATAGCTAGCATGATATTTTCATGGCTTGCCCGTTTTTGATGTCATTGCTACGCTAGATCACTGCACATCCCGGTACACCACCGGAGGCATTCATATAGAGTCATATCTTTGTTCTAGTATCGAGTTGTAATATCGAGTTGTAAGTAAATAAAAGTGTTATGATCATCATTATTAGAGCATTGCCCCAAGAAAAAAAGAGAGGCCAAAGAAGCCTAAATAAAAAAACGGGGCAAAGAAGCCCAAACAAAAAAACAGAAAAGGGAGCAATGTTACTATCCTTTTACCACACTTGTGCTTCAAAGTAGCACCATCTTCTTCATATAGAGAGTCTCTTGAGTTATAACTTTCATATACTAGTGGGAATTTTCATTATAGAACTTGGCTTGTATATTCCAACGATGGGCTTCCTCAAATTCCCTAGGTCTTCATGAGCAAGCAAGTTGGATGCACACCCACTTAGTTTCAGTTTGAGCTTTCATATACTTACAGCTCTAGTGCATCCGTTGCATGGCAATCCCTACTCACTCACATTGATATCTATTGATGGGCATCTCCATAGCCCATTGATACGCCTAGTTGATGTGAGACTATCATCTCCTTTTTGTCTTCTCCACAACCACCATTCTATTCCACCTATGGTGCTATATCCATGGCTCATGCTCATGTATTGCGTGAGGGTTGAAAAAGCTGAAGCGCGTTAAAAAGTATGAACCAATTGCTCGGCTTGTCATCAGGGTTGTGCATGATGTGAATATTTTGTGTGGTGAATATGGAGCATAGCCAGACTATATGATTTTGTAGGGATAACTTTCTTTGGCCTTGTTATTTTGAAAAGACATGATTGCTTTATTAGTGGGCTTGAAGTATTATTGTTTTTATGTCAAATGATAGACTATTGCTTTGAATCACTCGTATCTTAATATTCATGCCATGACTAGGTATGTGATCAAGATTATGCTAGGTAGCATTCCACATCAAAAATTATCTTTTTTATCATTTACCTACTCGAGACGAGAAGGAATTAAGCTTGGGGATGCTGATACGTCTCCGTCGTATCTATAATTTTTGATTGTTCCATGCCAAGATTCAACAACTTTCATATACTTTTTGGCAACTTTTTATACTATTTTTGGGACTAACATATTGATCCAGTGCCCAGTGCCAGTTCCTGTTTGTTGCATGTCTTACGTTCCGTAGAATATCCATATCAAACGGAATCCAAACGGGATAAAAATGGACGGAGAATATTTTTGGAATATTTGGAGAATTCCGGAAGAAAATTCCATGCGAGACGGTGCCCGAGGTGGCCACAAGGCAGGGGCGCACCTGCCCCCCTGGGCGCGTCCCTGACCCTCGTTGGCCAACCGTAAGGATGTTGATGCCCTTCTTCGGCCGCAAGAAAGCTAATTTTTGGTAAAAAAAATCACGGCGAAGGTTTCGGTCCAATCGGAGTTACGGATCTCCATATATATACAAAACGGTGAAAGGGTAGAATCTGAGAAGGCAGAAACAGAGAGAGATAGAGAGACAGATCCAATCTCAGAGGGGCTCTCGCCCCTCCCATGCCATGGAGTCCAAGGACCAGAGGGGAAACCCTTCTCCCATCTAGGGAGGAGGTCAAGGAAGAAGAAGACGAAGGGCCCCCCTCTCCCCTTCTCTTCCGGTGGCGCCGGAACGCTGCCGTGGCCATCATCGTCATCACCGCGATCTACTCCAACACCATCGCCATCTTCACCAACATATCCATTACCTTCCCCCCTCTATCTATAGCGGTCCACTGTCCCGCAACCCGCTATACCCTCTACTTGAACATGGTGCTTTATGCTTCATATTATTATCCAATGATGTGTTGCCATCCTATGATGTCTGAGTAGATTTTCGTTGCCCTATCGGTGGTTGATGAATTGCTATGATTGATTTAATTTTCTTGTGGTTATGTTGTTGTCCTTTGGTGCCCATCATATGAGCGCGCGCGTGGATCACACCATAGGGTTAGTTGTATGTTGATAGGACTATGTATTGGAGGGCAAGGGTGACAGAAACTTCAACCTAGCATAGAAATTGATGCATATGGGATTGAAGGGGGACCAATATATCTTAATGCTATGGTTGGGTTTTACCTTAATGAACGTTAGTAGTTGCAGATGCTTGCTAATAGTTCCAATCATAAGTGCATAGAGTTCCAAGTCATGGATGACATGCTAGCAGTGGCCTATCCCACATAATACTTGCTATCGGTCTAGTAAAGTAGTCAATTGCTTAGGGGCAATTTCACAACTCCTGCCACCACTTTTCCACACTCGCTATATTTACTTTATTGCTTCTTTACTTACAACAGCCCCTACTTTTTATTTACTTGCTCTTTATTATCTTGCAAACCTATCCAACAACACCTACAAAGTACTTCTAGTTTCATACTTGTTCTAGGTAAAGCGAACATCAAGCATGCATAGAGTTGTATCAGTGGTCGATAGAACTTGAGGGAATATTTGTTCTACCTTTAGCTCCTCGTTGGGTTCGACACTCTTACATTTTGAAAACTGTTGTGATCCCCTATACTTGTGGGATATCAGTATGCTATAAAAATAATGATATCCATGAAACTTGTCATCATGGTTTTAACTTTCAATTGGATTATGCCTCACATGATAGTTATTTTGTTGAGTTTGCTCCCACTACTATCGATGAGAATGAATTTGCTTATGTGGAGAGTAATAAAATTTCTATGCTTATGCATTATGAAAAGAATGCTTTATGTGATGGTTATATTGTTGAATTTATTCATGATGCTACTGAAAATTATTATGAGGGAGGAATATATGCTTGTAGGAGTTGCAATAATATCAAGTTTCCTCTCTATGTGCTTAAAATCTTGAAGTTATGCTTGTTTTTCTTTCCTATGCTAGTTGATTCTTGTTCTCATAAATTGTTTGCTCACAAAATCCCTATGCATAGGAAGTGGGTTAGACTTAAATGTGCTAGTCATATTCTTCATGATGCCCCCATTATGTTTTAATTCCTATCTTTTATGTGAGCATCATTGAAATCGTCATGCCTAGCTAGAAAGGCATTAAATAAAAGCGCTTGTTGGGAGACAACCCAACATTTTTACCTACTATTTTTGTGTGTTCATATGATTATGCTACTGTAGTAATCATGTTTTATAGCTTTTGTTTCAATAAAGTGCCAAGTAAGACCTTTGGGATGGCTTACGGTGATAGTTGATTTGATCTTGCTGAAAAACAGAAAGTTTTCCGCCCAGGAGATTAGTTTTCTTTATTAACAGAAGCGCGATAAAATACTGATTCTTTTTGAAGAGGATTAATAAACAAATTGCTTAGGACTTCCTAATTTCTCAGGATTTGTGGAGTTACCGAAGTATTCGAGAGTTAAAGATTACTAGAGCCGATGTACCAGAGAGCCCGGGCACTTCTCCTCCCGACCCCGTGCGGCTACCGCCGGGCCGCACCGGGCGGCCACATCTCGACCTCCCCTCGACTCCTCGTGCATCCCCCTCCCTTCGCCACCGTCGGCAACATCACTAGGTGAAGGCCCGATGGCGCGGCGGCGGCAGACCTCCTTTGGCGTCCCGAGATCTGAGGCGGCGGTGGCCTGATTTGGATCTCCCTCCCAGCGAGGATGGCGGGCAGCAGCGGCCGGGGCGTGGCGGGGGGTTTGGCTGCAGCCTGCGGGAGTAGTACGAGATGGCGGCAGCGGTGGCCGGGGCGCATCCCGGGCTCGATCTAGGACCTTCGGGTCTAGGCGGGCGGTTGCCGTTACGTCCTCAAATTGCTGCATCTCATCGGATTTAGTGACGGTTCGCGGAAGCACTCCGGGTCTGCATCGCATCACAAGGACTATGGTGGTGGTGGCCATCTCCTACGTCGGAGGTGGTCGACCTGAGACTGGATGATCGGATCTCGAGATCTGTAATCTAGTCCCGGCTGCGAGTCGGGGACATAGTTGCCAGTGAAAACCGAGCCGATGGTGGACGATGGCGGCGTTCTGCGCCGTTACCTTGATGAAGGCATCATTCTGTAACTACTGTCGACCCACTCGTGCTGCTCCGGGGGGAACCCTAGGATCTGGTTTTCCAGATCGGACGATGGCGGCACTGAGGTGTCGTTTCTCTCTTGGGAGCATCGTTTGTGGAGTAGCGCTGGAAGTCAGAGGCAGGTGGTGGAGCGGCTTCGTCTTGCATGGAGCTTCGATGGAGATGTCAAGTCATGCCTGACCGACAGGTGATACGCTTTGTCATGCCTGGTCGGCAGGTGCTACGCACGACAGATCTTCCAAGGACTTCAAGCTGTGTCGGCTGGTGGTAGTTGGCAGCATGGCGCTGAGGTGTATCAATGGCGACCGCGACGTGCTCAGCTATTTACGCATAGGGAGGAGGTGCCGTTGGGCGTCGTGGTGGTGTCGACGATAGCTAGACCAAGCAGTTGATGCATCAGTATAGTTCTGAAGATGGAGCGGTGGCAGTTGGCGGTGGCGGCCTCTGAGAGCACGCCGGACCAGTGTGTGCCCCAGACCGGGCAAGTGGCTAGGTTGGGGTCTTAGGTCTTAGATGTTAGGCTTGGTTGTGATGTCTGTTTGGTATTAGGCCTAGGCTATCTGCGCCCCTTCATCAACTGGATAGGTGTAGCGATAGTTTGTTGCTTAGACGACGGCTTTAGTCTTACTGTTGTATGGCTTTGTAAGGTCTTGTGAGAATAATTAATAAAGTGGCCGTATGCATCGCCCAGATGTAGAGGCCAGGGGTCATCCTCCTTTTCTAAAAAACATATTACTACAGACTTTTTTGTTTTTGACAGATTCTGTTTTCGATGCATACTTTGCTTGTTTTCTAGTTTCTATGGCTTATATTTCTTAGTATAAATTGTAGAAATGATTTGGTACAGTAGGCATCATGTGAGAAAAATTATGAATCTTGTCTTGACAGTACCTAAGTGGTGATTTGCTTTCTTATACTAACGGAGCTTACGAGTTCTCTATTAAGTTTTGTGTTGTGAAGTTTTCAAGTTTTGGGTAAAGATTCGATGGACTATGGAATAATGAGTGGCAAGAGCCTAAGCTTGGGGATGCCCAAGGCACCCCAAGGTAATATTCAAGGACAACCAAGAGCCTAAGCTTGGGGATGCCCCGGAAGGCATCCCCTCTTTCGTCTTCGTTCATCGGTAACCTTACTTGGAGCTATATTTTTATTCATCACATGATATGTGTTTTGCTTGGAGCGTCATCTTCTTTTATTAGGATTTGCTTGCTTTTATTTAGAGTAATATTTTGCATCTTTTACTTCAATAAAAAGGTCAAGTATAGCCTTTACCATGCTTATTTTGCAAGTCCATATGTTGCTGTTTTAAAAACAGAAAGTTTGCTATTATGTTTTGAATATTTGTGAATAGTCACAACATGATAAATTCTTAAATTATCTACAGTTTGGTAATTTTTCAGAATTTTTGGAGTTAAAGAAGTATGATTCCTCTTGCATTCTTTATAGATTATCCTGTTTAGACAGATTGCTGTTATGATTGCATTGTTTGCATATGTTTGCTTGTTTAATGATTCTATTTGAGGATAGGAGTGTTAAATATGCAGAGGCAATTAGTAGGCAATGTGAAATAATAATTTTAGTGATTTGCTACAGTAGAGAATGATAAGGTTTAGCATGGATTTATACTAACTTATCTCACGAGTTCTTGTTGAGTTTTGTGTGGATGAAGTTTTTAAGATTTAGGAAAACCGCGATATGAAAGGAATTAAGGAGACACAAAAGCTCAAGATTGAGGATGCCCAAGGCATCCCTAATTAATATTTCAGGAAGTCTCAAGCATCTAAGCTTGGGGATGCCCCGGTTGGCATCCCACCTTTCTTCTTCAACAACTATCGGTCAGTTTTGGATGAGCCTAAGTTTTTTTGCTTCTTTACATGATATGTTCTATCCTTGCAATGTCATTTTATTTTGTTTTGCTTGCTGTTTGAATAATATCCCAAGATCTGAAATTCTTAAATGTTAGAGAGTCTTCACATAGTTTCATAATTATTCAACTACTCATTGATCTTCACTTATATCTTTAAGAGTAGTTTATCATTTGCTCTAGTGCTTCACTTATATATTTTTAGACCACGATGATGGTTTTATTTTGGATAAATTGTTGAACCCTCATGCTTCACTTATATCATTTTCAGAGTATCTAAATAGCATGGTAACTTTCTTAGGTTATGAATTTAGTCCTAATATGATGGGCATCCAAGAGGGATATAATAAAAACTTTCATATAAAGTGCATTGAATACCATGAGAAGTTTGATTCCTTATGATTGTTTTGAGATATAAAGATGGTGATATTAGAGTCATGCTAGTGAGTAGTTGTGAATTTGAGAAATACTTGTGTTAAGGTTTGTGAGTCCCGTACCATGCACGTATGGTGAACCGTTATGTAACGAAGTTGGGGCATGAGATATTTTTTGATTGTCTTCCTTATGAGTGGTGGTCGGGGACGAGGGATGGTCTTTTCGTACCAATCTACCCCCCTAGGAGCATGCGCGTAGTACTTCGTTTTGGTAACTAATAGATTTTTGCAACAAGTATGTGAGTTCTTTATGACTAATGTTGAGTCCATGGATTATACGCACTCTCACCCTTCCACCATTGCTAGCCTCTCTTGTGCCGCACAACTTTCGTCGGTACCATAAACTTACCGAAAAAGGCTTTCGCCCCGCTTTATATATAAAGCACCAACACACATTACAACCAACAACAAGAAAGCAAAAGAAAAGAAAAGAAAAAAGGAAATCGACAAGATACAGACACTACGGAACAACGAACGCTGGCCTCAGATCATGCGAACAACGCGAACGCGACAAGGGAGCAAATCATCACCGGAGGAGAGCCATGCTCCGTCAACTCCCAAGGGCCCCTGTTGTCCCACCTTACGCCGCTGCCTACAGAGAGGGCACCCCTGTCCTCTCATCCTGGATAGAAGGATGCCGTCCCTGTCAAGAGGCAGAATCACTCACCCCTGAGCTCGGATGGACGGGCCAACAAGAGGCCAGGGAGAGGACGGCAGCCCTGGCCACCTCACCTCTCATAGGAACCCATACATCGCCACCGTCACCGGCCAAGACCAAGAAGACCACACCATTGCCGAGCAGGAACACCACCGAAGAATAGGTAGAGCACCACTAGGCCGAGCCCCTAACCCCCTGGACTCCCAAAGTGGCACCTTCAAGAAGTAATTGACGCCGAAGCACCGTCGCCACCCAATCAAGAGATTTCAGGCTTTCGCCCGGAACCAGGGGGCGGAGGGTGGGGAGGAGGTCTCGATGTCGCCCACCAGAGGGAGAAACGGCGCCAAGAGCATCGCCAACATTGTGATCAGCACCACCGGTTAAGGGTTTCCCCCGACCCCGAGCCCAAACCTCCTCTGCATCGCCAATCATCCAAGCAATATCCCTGGGTCAAGCCCACGATTGGCAGGCAGAGGGGAACATGCGCCTGTGCAGCCGCCATCTCCAGATCGGAACCATGCCCGCCGCTGCCTTGCCGCCCAGCACGGCCAGGACGGCGCATCGCAGCGCCAATGCCACCCCCGGTCGAGGAAGGGGAGGCGCCCTCTCCATCAGTGGCAGCCGCCACCTGCAACCTCCGTGAACCCTAGGATCCAAACCAGCCGCACCGGGCCAGACCCCTGCCGCGCTGCCACGGAGCTACACCGCCGCCTCCCATCGCAGCCGCCACCGGATCCATGCGCCTCAACCGTCGGGGGCCCCGCCGGACCTAGCACCCCCATGAGTGGCGGCCTGCGCCGTCGAGATCCCGAGCAAGGGAGGAAGGAGAGAGGCCCCGCCGCTGCCAGTGCCGCATGGGCTTTGCCCGGCAGACGCCCTCTGGCAGCGGCGAGGAGGA
>NC_041380.1:286095757-286103111 GCF_002162155.2 Triticum dicoccoides | reverse complement strand
ATAACCATTCCGAGATTTATTACCATGCAACTTTCCACCGTTCCGTTTATTATGACATGCTTCATCATTGTCATATTGTTTGCATGATCATGTAGTTGACATCGTATTTGTGGCAAAGCCACCTTTCATAATTTTTCATGCATGTCACTCTTGATTCATTGCACATCCCGGTACACCGCCGGAGGCATTTATATAGAGTTATATTTTGTTCTAAGTATCGAGTTGTAATTCTTGAGTTGTAAGTAAATAAAAGTGGGATGATCTTCATTATTAGAGCATTGTCCCATGTGAGGAAAAAAAGAGAAAGGCCATAAAAAAAGAGAAGGCCCAAGAAAACAAAAAAATGAGAGAAAAAGAGAGAAGGGGCAATGCTACTATCCTTTTACCACACTTGTGCTTCAAAGTAGCACCATGATCTTCATGATAGAGAGTCTCCTATGTTGTAACTTTCATATACTAGTGGGAATCTTTCATTATAGAACTTGGCTTGTATATTCCAATGACGGGCTTCCTCAAAATGCCCTTGGTCTTCGTGAGCAATCTAGTTGGATGCACACCCATTTAGTTTCTTTTTGAGCTTTCATAAACTTATAGCTCTAGTGCGTCCGTTGTATGGCAATCCCTACTCACTCACATTGAGATGTATTGATGGGCATCTCCATAGCCCGTTGGTACGCGTAGTTGATGTGAGACTATGTCTTTCTTTTTGTCTTCTCCACAACCACCGTCTATTCCACCTATAGTGCTATATCCATGTCTCACCCTCATGTATTGCGTGAAAGTTGAAAAAGTTTGAGAACATCAAAAGTATTCCAATGATGGGCTTCCTCAAAATGCCCTACGTCTTCGTGAGCAAGCGAGTTGGATGCACACCCACTTAGTTTCTTTTTTTGAGCTTTCATACACTTATAGCTCTAGTGCATCCATTGCATGGCAATCCCAACTCACTCACATTGATATCTATTGATGGGCATCTCCATAGCCCATTGATACGCCTATTAGATGTGAGACTATCTCCTTATTTTTGTCTTCTCCACAACCATCGTCTATTCCACTATAGTGCTATGTCCATGGCTCTCGCTCATGTATTGCGTGAAAGTTAAAAAAGTTTGAGAACATCAAAAGTATGAAACAATTGCTTGGCTCGTCATCGGGGTTGTGCATGATTTTAATATTTTGTGTGACGAAGATGGAGCATAGCCAGATTGTATGATTTTATTGGGATAAGCTTTCTTTAGCCATATTATTCTGAGAAGACATGATTGCTTTGTTAGTGTGCTTGATGTATTACTGTTTTTTGTCAATACTAAACTTTTGTTTTGAATCTTATGGATCTGAATATTCTTGCCACAATAAAGAATATTACATTGATAAATATGTTTGATAGCATTCCACATCAAAAATTCTGTTTTTATCATTTACCTACTCGAGGACGAGCAGGAATTAAGCTTGGGGATGCTGATACGTCTCCAACGTATCTATAATTTTTTATGTATTCATGCCATGTTTATAATATTTTTACATGATTTTGGCATGATTTGGTTACAACTAACCCGGACTGACGCTATTTTCAGCAGAACTACCGTGGTGTTGTTTTTGTGCAAAAATAAAATTTCTCGGAATGCGCTGAAAATCAACAGAGATTTTTTCTGGAAAATATAAAAAATACTAGAAAAAGAGTTACCGGAGGGGAGTCCTGTGGGCCCCACGAGGGTGGAGGGCATGCCCACCCCCTCTAGGCGCACCCTTGTGCCTCCTGGACTCTCCGTGGGGCCCCCTGACTTGATCTCGACGCCAACCTCTCCTATAAATCCCCAAACCTCTAGAAAATAACCTAGATCGGGAGTTCCACCACCGCAAGCCTCTCTAGCCACCAAAAACCAATCGAGACCCTGTTCCGGCACCCTGCCGGATGGGGGATCCATGACCGGTGGCCATCTTCATAATCCCGACGCTCTCCATAACGAGGAGGGAGTAGTTCACCCTCAGGGTTGAGGGTATGTACCAGTAGCTATGTGTTTGATCTCTCTCTCTCTCTCTCTCTCTCTCGTTTCTTGATAAGGCACGACCCTAATGTACCGCGAGCTTTGCTATTATAGTTGGATCTTATGATGTTTCTCCCCCTCTATCTCCATGTGATGAATTGAGTTTTCCCTTTGGAGTTATCTTATCAGATTGAGTCTTTAAGGATTTGAGAACACTTGATGTATGTCTTGCATGTGCTTATTGTGGTGACTATGGGATATTCACGTGATCCACTTGATGTATGTTTTGGTGATCAACTTGTGAGTTCTGTGACCTTGTGAACTTATGCATAGGGGTTGGCACACGTTTTCGTCTTGACTCTCTGGTAGAAACTTTGGGGCACTCTTTGAAGTTCTTTGTGTTGGTTGAATAGATGAATATGAGATTGTGTGATGCATATCGTATAATCATACCCGTGGATACTTGAGGTGACATTGGAGTATCTAGGTGAAATTAGGGTTTTGGTTGATTTGTGTCTTAAGGTGTTATTTTACTACGAACTCTAGGGCTGTTTGTGACACTTATAGGAATAGCCCAACGGATTGATCAGAAATAATAACTTTGAGGTGGTTTTGTACCATACAATAATCTCTTCGTTTGTTCTCTGCTATTAGTGACTTTGGAGTGACTCTTTGTTGCATGTTGAGGGATTGTTATATGATCTAATTATGTTATCCTTGTTGAGAGAACTTGCGCTAGTGAAAGTATGAACCCTAGGCCTTGTTTCGAAGCATTGCAATACCATTTTTGCTCACTTTTATCATTAGTTACCTTGCTGTTTTTATATTTTCAGATTACAAAAACCTTTATCTACCATCCATATTTGCACTTGTATCACCATCTCTTCGCCGAACTAGTGCACCTATACAATTTACCATTGTATTTGGTGTGTTGGGGACACAAGAGACTCTTTGTTATTTGGTTGCAGGGTTGTTTGAGAGAGACCATCTTCATCCTACGCTTCCCACGGATTGATAAACCTTAGGTCATCCACTTGAGGGAAAATTGCTATGGTCCTACAAACCTTTGCACTTGGAGGCCCAACAACGCCTACAAGAAGAAGGTTGTGTAATAGACATCACATCGCCGTACTCCTCCAGCCCACATGCCCGGGCTCCTCATTTCTTGCCACCCTCATCGGACTCCATGGTGAGAACCTCTTTCAAGCAATGGTGGCCCTGCGACTACCCGCCGACGCAACGAAGAATGTCCACCTGGAGGTCCCGCTCGCCGCGAGGCACCTCGCCCTACAAGAATTTGTCGACCTACACATCCACGTGTACGAGCAAGTCGTGTACATAGGTATCTACAGGGCCGGTGAGGACGCTGCGACATTGGCCTTTGTCGATCGGTTGGAAGCATTGGACACCTTTGTTGGGAAGAACCTTGACCTCGCCACAAAAGCCGCCGCTCCTGAGTCGCCGATCGGTGGCCCGACGCACTGAGTCGAGGAGGAGGAGGTCGTACGTTGATGGATGCATCTTTCTAATTGCCTCTTGTAACCACCACTGTGATTGCATCATTGTGGCCTTAATTCTTATTGCACTATTGCATTCTTGTTCCAGTCAATACAAACATGTGCGATCCCTTTGCTCACATTTGGAGGCATGCGTCACTATAACTAGTAATCCATCTGTCAATTTATAAGTCGTGCTTACCTTTTTCCATCAACTTCGTGAAACGCACGGGCATCTTGCTAGAAACACTACAACATGTCGAACCGCATGTGACCAAACCGACGATGCGCGAACCTAATTACTACCCTGCTTATCTGGCGGAAAAAGACCCCACTAAAATTTCAAATCGTTATTTCTATCTATCGATCACGCCAAGGAGCAGAACCAAATGTTACAATTTATACATGTTTCTCTATCTCTACTCTTATAAAAACAGAGTTCGTGATGATGGTGTGCCTGCCATCCTGCAATATAGGCCGTCCAATTTATATCTGACGGATAGGAAGGAAACTATGGCAATTTTGCAAAAAGATACCCACACGCATCTCCACATTTGCAAATAAGGCCATCCCTCGTCCATCCTTTTCTCCCACAAGATAAACTACTCATACAAATGCATCTTGATGTTCCGTGCAACGCATGGGCAGCTTGCTAGTCTCCTATAAAATACTCAGTTGGTGATGGTGGTGTGTCTGCCATCCGTCATTTCTGACCATTAGATCTGCATAGAACGAATGTGAGGTAAGTTGTGGCATTTTTGCAACAATAGCCCACTTCTCTGCTCCAATTTGCATAAAACCCCTTATTATCTTGAAAGCAACCTCATCCCTCTCCCACCTCATCAAAACAGCCTGAGAAATATATTTTGAGTGAAAAGTAATATATTTCTAGTGGTATATAGGTATATCAAAACAAGAGTGTTTTCTTTCAAGTTTGTGAACATGTACTATTCTACTTTGGATCCATCGCAACGCACATGCACATTGCTAGTAAAAGAAAAAGGTCTGCCGCATTCGCGTCGCACCGCCACACGCCCGAGAATCGGGAGTACTCCACGACCCGTATGGCATGCCACATAGCTAGGGATGGTGTGTTGCCTAGAATTTTCACTTTCATGTGGGACCGTAATTGAGCAAACCGCACCCGCCTGCCGCGCTGGAAAACAAAAACGAGGAGGGGGAGATCTAGTTGTAGCACGGAAACCAAGAAATTTGGTGTCATATGGTGCTCATTGATAGAGTAGGAGCACTCCGTACTACTACTCCTACTAGTACGAAGTTTGTACTACAACTAGTACTACCACTATGCAACTAGTACGTGCACGACACAACATCATAGGAACAAAAAACGGGAAGATCTTGTTTTGGGTGATTTATCTTTTTTTTAGTCAACGTAGTATGAATAATATGATGTGGGGGGCACCCATGAAGCTTATGTGGCTTGGTTGCATGGCTAGGAAAGGCTAGAGAAAAATAAATAGACAATGTGTTTAGAGTGCACTCCACTAAATAGATACTTTGGATCCATTGCAACGCAAAGGGCCGACACATTGATAGTAGTAAGAAACAAATTCCGGGTTTGGCACGAGTTCGTACTATGGGGGCACCACAAGGCCTGGCGTAGGAGTTACATTTCCCTCTCGGGGCCCATAGGACCAAGCTTCAGTGGCTTAGTGCACCGGCCTATGAGTCAATGACATGTGGACCTTAAATGCGGCTGGCCCACATGTCATTCTCATGAAAGCAGAGCGGCGGTGGGACCAAGAGGGGTGAGGCGCAGGTCGGCGGACGAGGCTTGCCTGCTCCCCTCCCATGCTCCGATTCGTAGTCCCGCACCACTAATTTTCATCAAACGGTTATAATAGATTTCCTCGTGTGGGTCATCTATAGCCTCAAAGAAAGGTAAACAAAGGCCTTATTTCCAGGAAATAATTTCCTGCATGAATCTATACACGCATGCAAGACCCTTTCCTTTCCTGCTTGTCTTCCTTCGGATCATCAGCTGCGTTGACAATGTCGGTGCCAACGTTAGAGCATCGCAACAGGTCCCTGCCTAAGCCATGTAGCACGGTGCGGTGCCAGCGAGTACCACCTCCTCCACTCCAACATTAGTGTCTGGGCCATGCACATGCATCTGTTCCCGTAGTATTTTACCCGCATGTTCGACTGCAGTACCACACCGATCTTGGACGAGACAATGGAGCTTGTGGCCAAGAAAGTCTCTACCCAACCAACACATGTTGAGGTGCTTGACTGTTGTGATGTGCCGCATGACGTTTACTAGCTTGCGCTTTGGATGAGCGGCAGGGTGCTGCTCCCGATCGTTGGTGGTGCGAAGGCAACGACGGCCGGGTGGGAGCTCGGGCGGGAGCCAGTAATCTACCCGGGGCACATAGCTCGACTTGGGCTCGAGATTCTGACCACTTGCACTGTCCCGAGGATGTACCACTCAGCTACGAGGCTGGAATGTTGGATACATATAGGCGTGTGCTCGTGGGCGGGAGCAACCTGCTCAACAGATACTGGTTTACAAACGCGATGTACTTGACGTAGTTGAGCCAGTGAGCGTAGAAGCATTCCCGCTGTCGTACGTTGATGCGCGGCTCAACAGCATGCGGCCACGTGCCAGCATAGATCGGCTACGGGGAAGTGGCATCAGTGTGGTTCAAGATGCCCAGCTGGCCGTTGTCGCGGAGGCGTTCGCGACTCACTCGTTCGAGTTGAACCGGCCGGTGGTGGCCTGGCCGTGGTGAGGGTGCCACAGCTAGACGTCGGGATGTTATGAGGCGTAGATGTCCATGGGAGGAAACTATGGCACTTTTGCAAAAAGATACCCACATCCTCTCCACATTTGCAAATAAGGCCTTGCTCATTCATCCTTTTCTCCCACACGATAAACTACTCATACAAATGCATCCTGATGTTCCGTGCAATGCACGGGCATCTTGCTAGTAAGAAGCAAATCTCAAGTTTGGCACTAGTTCATGCAGCGGTAGCACCACAATGCCAGGTGCAGGAGTTACATTTTCCTCTCGAGGCCCACGGGACTGAGCTTCAGTGGACCCGATAGGTGGGTGGTCCACATGTCATGCTCCCGAAGGCAGAGGGGTGGTGGGTCCAAGAGCGGTGAGCTGCAGGTCGGGGGACGTGTGGTGTCATGGGTTCGAGCGGCGTCGTGGGAATCACGTGTGGCTGTGGTAGAAACTTGATGCTCATCGCATTTCAGCTGGCCCACATGTCATGCACACAAAGGCAGGGGCGGTGCGGCCGAGAGGGGTGAGGCGCACATTGGGGGACGTGGTGCCATGGGTTGGAGCAGTGTCGTGGGAATCGCGAGTGGCAGTGTACGAAATGTGATGCTCGCCGTAGTTCAACTTCCATGCATGGACAAACTGTCATTTCTACTAACACATGCATTGCATACCGATCACTAGAAGGAGTAGTAGAGAAAGCTAGGAGGATAAATAGTCAAGTGGGCCTATGCTGCTACTTGTTCCAAAGACATGCACACCATCGAAATAGCTCATCTATATCAATATACACAGAGAGGAAATATTTTTTACAAGAGAGGAAATAGTTCATCCATTCATAATGCCATGCTGCTAGTCCAACTTCTTCTTCTTCTTCTTCTTCTTCTTCTTCTTCTTCTTCTTCTTCTTCTTCTTCTTCTTCTTCTTCTTCTTCTTCTTCTTCTTCTTCTTCTTCTTCTTCTTCTTCTTCTTCTTCTTCTTCTTCTTCTTCTTCTTCTTCTTCTTCTTCTTCTTCTTCTTCTTCTTCTTCTTCTTCTTCTTCTTCTTCTTCTTCTTCTTCTTCTTCTTCTTCTTCTTCTTCTTCTTCTTCTTCTTCTTCTTCTTCTTCTTCTTCTTCTTCTTC
>NC_041380.1:286088256-286095619 GCF_002162155.2 Triticum dicoccoides | reverse complement strand
TTCTTCTTCTTTTTCTTCTTCTTCTTCTTCTTCTTCTTCTTCTCATTTTCTATGGGAGATGGCTTAGCAACAAGCTCTTTGGACCTTGCAGCTATTTTGAAACTCACACAGGGATCGAGGACAACATATTTTATCCGCTCGTACATCAAGGGATAATTCTTCCATTTAGACGACCTTAGTGCCAGCGTCTCGTCACCCTTCTGAAGATTTGTACCGAGCACAAAATTTGCTACGTCGAATAGAGATGGTGGCTGTTTATCACAATCTTCTACATGAATTTTGATTCTGGTTTGTAGGTCAGCGATGCTTTTCAAATCAAGGTTGTACAGCACCAACTTCTATTTGTCCCCTTCGATGGCTGCCCCATGATACGTCTCCACCGTATCTATAATTTTTGATTGTTCCATGCTATTATATTATCTGTTTTGGATGTTAATGGGCTTTATTTTACACTTTTATATTATTTTTGGGACTAACCTACTAACCCAAGGCCCAGTGCAAATTGCTGGGTTTTGCCTATTTCAGTGTTTCGCAGAAAAAGAATATCAAAAAGAATCCAAACGGAATGAAACCTTCGGGAGAGTTATGTTTGGAACAAACGTGATCCAGAGGACTTGGAGTGGACATCAAGAAACAAACGAGGAGTCCACGAGGCCGGGGGCGCGCCTACCCCTGGGCGCGCCCTCCCCCCTCGCGGCTCAACCGACATATTTCTTCCTCCTATATATACTCATATACCCTGAAAACAACGCGGTGCACCATGAAACCCTATTTCCACCGCTGCAACCTTCTGTACCAAATATATCCCATCTTGGGGCCTTTCCCGGAGCTCCGTTGGAGGGGTCATCGATCACGGAGGGCCTGTACATCAACTCCATGGCCTCTCCGGTGATGTGTGACTAGTTTACTTCAGACCTTCGGGTCCATAGTTATTAGCTAGATGGCTTCTTCTCTCTCTTTGGATCTCAATACAATGTTCTCCTCGATCTTCTTGGAGATCTATTCGATGTAACTATTTTTGCGGTGTGTTTGTCAAGATCCGATGAATTGTGGGTTTATGATCAAGTCTATCTATGAACAATATTTGATTCTTCTCTGAAATCATGTATGATTGGTTATCTTTGCAAGTCTCTTCGAATTATCAGTTTGGTTTGGCCTACTAGATTGATCTTTCTTGCAATGGGAGAAGTGCTTAGCTTTGGGTTCAATCTTGCGGTGCTCAATCCTAGTGATAGAAAGGGAAATGACACGTATTGTATTGTTGCCATCGAGGATAAAAAGATGGGGTTTATATCATATTGCTTGAGTTTATCCCTCTACATCATGCCATCTTGCCTAATGTGTTACTCTGTTCTTATGAACTTAATACTCTATATGCATGCTAGATAGCGGTCGATGTGTGGAGTAATAGCAGTAGATGCAGGCATGAGTCGGTCTACTTGTCACGGACGTGATGCCTATATACATGATCATGCCTAGATATTCTCATAATTATTCGCTTTTCTATCAATTGCTCGATAGTAATTTTTTCACCCACCGTAATACTTATGCTATCTTGAGAGAAGCCACTAGTGAAACCTATGGCCCCTGGGTCAATCTTTTATCATATAAAGTTTCCAATCTACTTTACTTTGCAATCTTTACTTTCAATCTATATCATAAAAATACCAAAAAAATATTATCTTATCATCTCTATCAGATCTCACTCTCGTAAGTGACCGTGAAGGGATTGACAACCCCTTTATTGTGTTGGTTTTGAGGTTCTTATTTGTTTGTGTAGGTACGAGGGACTTGCATGTGGCCTCCTACTGGATTGATACCTTCGTTCTCAAAAACTGAGGGAAATACTTACGCTACTTTGCTGCATCACCCTTTCCTCTTCAAGGGAAAACAAATGCACAAGTACCATCACAAACTCTTATCCCTCGCATTACATTATTTGCCATTTGCCTCTCGTTTTCCTCTCCCCCACTTCACCCTTGCTATTTTATTTGCCCCTCTTCCATTTGTCCTCCTGTTTGCTCGTGTTACCATGTGCCTTCTATCTGCTTGCATCTTCGCTTGCTAAAAATCTATTGTTATGGATCCTCATCCTCTTGCTAATCTTTTTAAAAGATGCAATTATGATGATACTAGTGAGTTTTGTGCACTAGATTATCTTTATGAGGTTTTGCTTGAAATTCATGAATCTAAAAATTGTGATGAAGTGTTGAAAGAAGAAACTTATGAAGTGATTCACGATAGCTCCTTGAATGAAAAGCATGATTGCAATGATATTATTATAAATTCTATTAATGTCAATTGTGTTAATGATATGCAAAACCCTAAGCTTGGGGATGCTAGTTTTTCTATGTCCACTACTTGTTGCGATGATCATGATTGGGGTGATTCTTCTTACAATCTTGAAAATTTATTTAAGCCCCATGATGAATATGAGATTGATAATAATGTTTGCAATAATACTGAAAGTGGGTTTGGAAGAGTATCAACTTTAGATCCCACATATTTGGAGAATGTTCGGTCTCCTGAAATTTTTGATAAAAGTGGGTTTGGAGAGGTCAAAACTTTACATAGCAAGGAACACACTATCTTGGATTTCAAGAAATTTAATTATGATAATTGTTCTTTAATAGATTGTATTTCCTTGTTGCAACCTGTGCTAAATTCTCCGCATGCTTATAGTCAAACAAAGCTTTTACTAAACATATCGTTGATGCTTTAATGCAATCTTATGAAGAAAAGCTTTAATTGTAAGTTTCTATCCCTAAAAAACTTCATGATGAGTGGGAACCTACTATTAAAATTCATATTAAAGATCATAAATGCTATGCTTTGTGTGATTTGGGTGCTAGTGTTTCCACAATTCCGAAAACTTTGTGTGATTTACTGGGTTTCCGTGAATTTGATGATTATTCTTTAAACTTGTATCTTGCAGATTACACCATTAAGAAACCTATGGGAAGAATTAATGATGCTCTTATTGTTGCAAATAGGAATTATGTGCCCGTAGATTTCATTGTTCTTGATGTTGATTGCAATCCTTCATGTCCTATTATTCTTGGTAGACCTTTCCTTAGAACGATTGGTGCAATTATTGATATGAAAGACGGGAATATTAGATTCCAATTTCAGTGAAGGAAGGGCATGGAACACTTTACTAGAAAGAAAATTAAATTACCTTATGAATCTGTTATGAGAGCCACTTATGGATTGCATACCAAAGATGATAATACCTAGATATATCCTTGCTTTTATGCCTAGCTAGGGGAGTTAAACGATAGCGCTTGTTGGCAGGCAACCCAATTTTATTTTTGTTTCTTGCTTTTTGATTATGTTTAGTAATAAATAATACATCTAGCCTCTGTTTAGATGTGGTTTTATGCTTTTAATTAGTGTTTGTGCCAAGTAGAACCTTTGGGAAGACTTGGGGAAAGTCTTTGCGATCATGCTGTAAAAAACAGAAACTTTAGCGCTCACGAGATTTGCTGCCATTTTTTACTGGAGAGTTCTATTTAGTTAATTCTTTTTCAGATGATTAATAGATAAATTCCTCACATCCAGAAATTTATTTTAGAATTTTTGGGGTTCCAGAAGTATTCGAAACCTACAGATTACTACAGACTGTTCTGTTTTTGACATATTCTGTTTTTCGTGTGTTGTTTGCTTATTTTGATGAATCTATGGTTAGTAATAGAGTTTATGAACCATATATAAGTTGGAATACAGTAGGTTTAACACCAATATAAATAAAGAATTAGTTCATTACAATACCTTAAGTGGTGGTTTGTTTTCTTTTACTAACGGAGCTCATGAGATTCTCTTTTAAGTTCTGTGTTGTGAAGTTTTCAAGTTTTGGGTAAAGATTTGATGGATTATAGAACAAGGAGTGGCAAGATCATAGGCTTGGGGATGCACAAGGAACCCCAAGGTAAAATCCAAGGACAACCAAAAGCCTAAGCTTGGGGATGCCCCAGAAGGCATCCCCTCTTTCGTCTTTGTCCATCGGTAACTTTACTTGGAGCTATATTTTTATTCACCACATGCTATGTGTTTTGCTTGGAGCGTATTGTATGATTTGAGTCTTTGATTTTTAGTTTACCACAATCATCCTTTCTGTACACACCTTTTGGGAGAGACACACATGAATTGGAATTTATTAGAATACTCTATGTGCTTCACTTATATCTTTTGAGCTAGATAATTTTGCTCTAGTGCTTCGCTTATTTCTTTTAGAGCACGGTGGTGGTTTTATTTTATAGAAATTATTGATCTCTCATGATTCACTTATATTATTTTGAGAGTCCTTTAAAAAAGCATGGTAATTTGCTTTGGTTGTGAATTTAGTCCTAATATGATAGGCATCCAAGATCGGTATAATAAAAACTATCATAAAAAGTGCATTGAATACTATGAGAAGTTTGATACTTGATGATTGTTTTGAGATATGGAGATGGTGATATTAGAGTATGCTAGTTGAGTAGTTGTGAATTTGAGAAATACTTGTTCTAAAGTTTGTGATTCTCGTAGCATGCACGTATGGTGAACTGTTATGTGATGAAGTTGGAGCATGATTTATTTATGGATTGTCTTCCTTATGAGTGGCGGTCGGGGACGAGCGATGGTCTTTTCCTACCAATCTATCCCCCTAGGAGCATGCGCGTAGTACATTGTTTCGATAACTAATAAATTTTTGCAATAATTATGTGAGTTCTTTATGACTAATGTTGATTCCATGGATTATACACACTCTCACCCTTCCACCATTGCTAGCCTCTCTAGTACCGCGCAATTTTCACCGGTACCATAAACCTACCATATACCTACCTCAAAACAGCCACGATACCTACCTATTATGGCATTTCCATAGCCATTTTGAGAGATATTTCCATGCAACTTTCCACTGTTCCGTTTGTTATGACACGCTTCATCATTGTCATATTGCTTTGCATGATCATGTAGTTGACATTGTATTTGTGGCAAAGCCACCATTCATAATTCTTTCATACATGTCACTCATGAATCATTGCATATCCCGGTACACCGCTGGAGGCATTCACATAGGGTCATATTTTTTCTAAGAATTGAGTTGTAATTCTTGTGTTGTAAGTAAATAAAGTGTGATGATCATCATTATATAGCATTGTCCCAAGCGAGGAAAGGATGATGGAGACTATGATTACCCCACGTCGGGATGAGACTCCGGACGAAAAACAAAAAAAGAGGCCATATAAAAAAAGAAGGCCCAAATAAAAAATGAGAGAAAAGGATAGAAGGGACAATGTTACTATCCTTTTTCCACACTTGTGCTTCAAAGTAGCACCACGATCTTCATGATAGAGAGTCTCTTATGTTATCACTTTCATATACTAGTGGGAATTTTATATTATAGAACTTGGCTTGTATATTCCAATGATGGGCTTCCTCAAAATGCCCTAGGTCTTCGTGAGTGAGCAAGTTGGATGACACCCACTTAGTTTCTGTTTGAGCTTTCATACACTTATAGCTCTTGTGCATCCGTTGCATGGCAATCCCTACTCACTCGCATTGATATCTATTGATGGGCATCTCCATAGCCCATTGATACGCCTAGTTGATGTGAGACTATCTTCTCCTTTTTGTCTTCTCCACAACCACCACTCTATTCCACATATAGTGCTAGGTCCATGGCTCACGCTCATGTATTGCATGAACATTGAAGAAGTTTGATTACATCAAAAGTATGAAACAATTACTTGGCTTGTCATCGGGGTTGTGCATGATTTAAATACTTTGTGTGGTGAAGATAAGGCATAGCCAGACTATATGATTTTGTAGGGATAACTTTCTTTGGCCATGTTATTTTGAGAAGACATAATTGCTTAGTTAGTATGCTTGAAGTATTATTATTTCTATGTCAATATTAGACTTTTGTCTTGAATTTTCAGATCTGAATCATGCCACAATAAAGAGAATCACATTGAGAATTATGTTAGGTAGCATTCCACATCAAAAATTATGTTTTTATCATTTACCTACTCGAGGATGAGCAGGAATTAAGCTTGGGACGTATCTATAATTTTTTATTGTTCCATGCTATTATATTATCTGTTTTGGATGTTAATGGGCTTTATTTTACACTTTTATATTATTTTTGGGACTAACCTACTAACCCAAGGCCCAGTGCAAATTGCTGTTTTTTTTGCCTATTTCAGTGTTTCGCAGAAAAGGAATATCAAACGGAATCCAAACGGAATGAAACCTTCAGGAGAGTTATTTTTGGAACAAACGTGATCCAGAGGACTTGGAGTGGACGTCAAGAAACAAACGAGTTGTCCATGAGGTAGGGGGCGCGCCTACCCCCTGGGCACGCCCTCCCCCTCATGGGCCCCTTGTAGCTCAACCGACCTACTTCTTCCTCCTATATATACTCATATACCCTGAAAACAACGAGGAACACCACGAAACCCTATTTCCACCACCGCAACGTTCTGTACCCAAGAGATCCCATCTTTGGGCATTTTCCGAAGCTTTGCCGGAGGGGGCATCGATCACGGAGGGCCTCTACATCAACTCCATGGCCTCTCCGGTGATGTGTGACTAGTTTACTTTAGACCTTCGGGTCCATAGTTATTAGCTAGATGGCTTCTTCTCTCTCTTTGGATCTCAATACAAAGTTCTCCACGATCATCTTGCAGATCTATTCGATGTAACTCTTTTTGTGGTGTTGTAACATCCCAAATTTTCAATTTGGAATGTTATACATTAGATCATCATTGCATATCATATTTCTTTTGCTTTTGGTTGATCCTAGAAATTCTACGCAACTCAATGACCCATGGAGAGAGTTGGGGATTTCGATATTTTCATATTTGAGTTCTCTCAAATTTTGAGAATAGGATCATTTGATTTTATTTATTTTATCATAAATTATTTCAAATACCGAAATATGAGACAGGGAATAAAATGACTTTCCCAAAATAAAGAAATATCGAGGATTTAATAATAAAATCAAATAAGATTTTATTTCAGAAGTTTTCGGTGTTTTATTTGAATTAGGAAAAAATGCGTTTTTTCAAAAATTGCATTTAGGTCCCAAATAAATGTTCACTTTGTCGGGCTTGATTTTAGAAGCCCGGGAAAATTTATTTCGGGAAATTTGGAGTCCGTTTAGTATTTGTTTGTATTTTTCTTCTGCGTGTAATGTTTTAAAAAAACACGCCGCACGCCGAGTGGGCCAAGGCCCAGCCAACGGCCCACTCCCCGCCGCCTGCCGTCTCCTTCCAGGAGACGAGCGCGCCGCCACCGCCGAGTTCAGCTCGGACACGCCGCCCCGCCGCCTTACCCCCTTCCCAAGGAAGCACCCCCCTTCTCTTAAATACCAAGC
>NC_041380.1:286079680-286087751 GCF_002162155.2 Triticum dicoccoides | reverse complement strand
GCCGGAAGCCCCGCCCCGTCCGCCGAAGTGCCTCACCGGAGGTATAGCCGCCGCCGTTCGCCGTTCGTTTTTTTTTTAAAAAACCGCCTCGGTTTATTTTTTTCCCCGTAACACTAGATCGGTTTAAATTTCCCCCCCGGTTTATTTAATTAGTGAACGTTCACCGATCCGTTCGTTTTAGTGAACGTGTTCACCGGTTAGTTTCTGTTAACGAACGTCCGTTCGATTAACTGTTCGTCAGTTTTCTTTTCTCGGATTAAATCCGCGATTTTTCTGATCGCGATTCCTGATCCGATTTTCGTTTTAGTTTAACTTTTCGCTCGTTTATCGGAATCAGGCGATTCAAGCGCCTAGAGTTTGGTCTCGAAACCCTCTATCCGTTTAACCAACTTAAAAAAGATTTTGCTACTGTAAATTTGCCCTAGATCCAGATTACTAGAACGAAGTTGTTTTCTTTCGCCGTTTGACTTTCGTTGCTTCGTTCGATTTGATTTCTTTTTGCTAACCGGAGTTCTTAAGTTGAACCTTCTGGTTAGATCTCTTATTTGAGTTTTACTTGTGCATTAGATGAGTGCTTATTGTATGCTCATATGTTTGGTTGTGATAGAATATCCAGAGTGCGCCGCCTGTTACTTCGAATCGCTAGGTTTCCCGGATCATCAGCAAGGCATGTAACACTTTGATCATACCTTTTCTACTACCCAGTTTTATTGCATTAGATCAATCCTCACACATTGCATGATTAGGATCTAATTAAATTGTGGGATGGGAAGTAGATGAGGTAGTACCTATTACCTGTTATTATCAACCCTTTGGGAGTTACTTCTATGTTTGCTTATTATGCTATGCTATGCTAGTAGATGTGGATTGGGTGAGTGAAATCCATTGACAGATGTGAGATTGTTAATTAATGGTTTATCTAAGGTGGCAACTTAAACACACATCTGGGTGGATTGAGGCACCTGGGTATTCCAGGACTTGTCTGTTTTCTTTTGGACCGCCACCCAGGCTCAAAGGGATCATGCGACTATTCATACTAGAAACTTCCGTGTGCAGCCACAAGCTATTATGGGCTCTAGCATAGTTGACTAAGTTGTGCGAACTCTTATAGTGGTAGACTAGCAGATGTAGGGGATGTAGGTGGTACGGTCTACCCGATCGTAAGGTGCTAGCGCTTCTGAAAGACTATGTCTCGGTCATCCGTCTTCTCAAACATCCTGTAGTGCGAGAAAACAAACGGAGGCGATCGAGTCTTGTGGGGAAAAGTGCGCAAACCTCTGCAGAGTGTAATAAACTAATCATGATTAGCCGAGTCCCCGGTTATGGACATCTTGAGTATCTAGTACTTGGATTTTAATGTAAATCTCAACATGTTACTCTAAATTAATATTATTGGGTTATGTTTAATACTGATGCTTAATTGGGATTGAGAATGCTGTCAACCATTCTCAATGTTTAACAACTACCATGATAGTTAAATAAATTTTATTCCTTTGAAGTAGGGAAAAATTGGCTTTACGCAAAAACTGTAACCATAGAGCTTTCCACCAACCAAATATGCATATAGTATAGCTATTTCATTTTATTACTCTCTATGTGTTACCTTGCCAGCATATTCCATGTGTTGACCCGTTTTCGGGCTGCAACGTTAATGTTGTAGACTTTTCAGACGATGATTAAGGAGTTTTAGGTGGTGGTTCTATACTCAGTGATGACGTTGGAGTTGATGGACTCACTTATCTTCCAAGCCTTCCGCTGTTATGGTTATTAGATGGCCTTAAGCCATATTTATTGTAATAAGTTCTCTTATGAGACACTCGATGTAATAAGTGTGTGATTGCTACTCTGCTATATATCCTCCGAGTGCTGTGTGGTGTCAGCATTACTGATCCAGGGATGACACCGGAGCATAGAGATCAGACCGTTTGAGGTCTGGTCGCTACAGAGTTGGTATCAGAGCACACGCTGACTGTAGGACACGACCACTAAGCTAAAGACCTAGATCACTACTCAGTCTCTTCTTCTCTGACTTCTCATCTTTTCTACTCTTTAGGATGGCAGATGCAAGGAACAAGTTCACACAACCAGATGAAGATACACCCTTTGGACGCCACTTGAAGGAAGTCACTAGATACCTGAACATAGGAGTACCAAGCTTCACGGGAACCTACAACGCCACTTTACCTGAAGAAGAGCGCTGGATGATTCAAGTTCAAGTTCCAGGAAGGACGTTCATGCCAGTCACTGAGCCCATAGAGTTTTCTTTTGATGCACCAACTTGGAGTCTAGGAAAGAGCATGGCAGCTCACATAGCCATGGGACGCATTGGAGAAGTCTACCGCAAGGATCTCAAGGATACTATCTACCGGATTTGTGGGCGCCGAGATGAACACTGGGAGATGATCAGCACCAAGAAGGATAGATCAATCGCAGCTTTTATCCAGGAGTTAAACCAGCACATTCGACGACAGGAGAACCAGATGTGCGCCGACATGATAGATCTGAAGAAGGCTAAGACTAGAATCAAGGAACTGGAGGAAGAACTCAAGGCTACACGTGAAGATTATGAAGAAGAAATTGAAGTATTGGTGGAGAAGAATGACGACCTGATCAAGAAGATTGGAATATTTATGGGAGGCCTGACACCAGTAGATGAAGATGAAGAACCCAAGGAAATTAACTCGGAAGACTACATCATCATCGACGGCACCGACTTGGAAGCAGATAGTAGCGATGATGACTATGTTGATGAAGCTGGAGCAGATATTATGGAGTCAACGACCGAAGAATATTTCTAGTAGACCACCTCATCAGTAGTAGTAGTCCACCATATAAATAAAGTAGTTCGAGCACTTTTGCGATAGTTAGATCGATTGTATGCCCTTGTTTGATTGAATGAAGTGAATTGTTTGCTTTTGCCTCATGTGCATATGGGTAGTGTTTTCTCTTTAGACCCCTCTATTCTTACATCTCATCTTTTCTAAAAACCCTCAGATGCCTCCGAGACGTGACCCCGGATTTACATTTCCACCGGAGCTCACCTAGTTGATCCAGCAGCAGAACACATTGATGCAGTTGCTAGTTCAGAATCAGAATCAGGGAACAACAACAACAACCCACCACCACCACCTATTGACCACTTAGCCTGTTTTCTTAGGCTGAATCCGCCGGTGTTTTCTAGTAGCACCGAGCCGATAGTAGCAGATGATTGGCTCCGCAAGACAGCTAGGGAGTTGACCATAGCAGGATGCACAGATGCGGAGAAGGTGAAGTTTGCCGCACATCAGCTAGAAGGACCCGCAACATCATGGTGGGAGAATTTCACAGCCACTTTCCCGGTCGGCACTGTCACATGGGACCAGTTTCAGCAGGCTTTCCGTACTGCCCATGTTTCAGCAGGAGCTATGGCCATGAAGAAGCGTGAGTTTCGTAACTTGCGCCAAGGAGGACGGACAGTTGGCCAGTATGTGGAGGAATTTAGTAAGTTAGCACGTTATGCCCCAGATGGCGTTGCTACGGATGCAACTAAGCAAGAGAAGTTTCTAGAAGGACTGAATGATCAGTTGAGCATGCAGTTGATGGTAGCCACCTTCAACAACTACCAGGAATTGGTAGATCATGCTCTTATGATTGAAGGGAAGCAGCAGCAAGTTGAGAATCACAAGAGGAAGTATGGACAAGGAAAGTATAATTCAGGAGCTCAACAGAAGCCACGTTTTACCCCTAGACCAGGAGGACATTTTCAGCATACCCATGGAGGAGGTAGCTCGCACAGTCACAATGGAACCAAGAATGGTAATGGAAATGGAGGAAGCAACGGCCAGAACCGCACCAACCCCTCAACCCCAGCCAAGAAGGACCTAAGCCAAGTCACTTGCTATAAGTGTTCGAAGACCGGACATTATGCCAATGAATGTCCTGAAAGCAAAAATGGCAATGGAAGTTCTGGGAAGAAGCCGAACCCTTTCAACAGGGGACAGGTGAACCGTGTTAGAGTGGAGGAGGTTGAAGCTCAGCCCGATGCAGTAATAGGTAAGTTTTTGGTTAAGTCATTTACTGCACTCGTTCTTTTTGATACTGGTGCATCGCATTCATACATCTCAAGGGGATTTGTGGATAAGTATAACCTATCAACCCAAGCCCTTAGGTCACCCATGTTAGTAACCTCGCCCGGAGCAGAGTACATGGCTAGTCTATGGTGTGATCGGTTACCATTAAGGATTGGTAACTATGTTTTTCCCTCAGACCTAATAGTATTGGAATCTCAAGGATTGGATGTGATATTAGGCATGGATTGGTTATCAAAGTATGAAGGGAATATTGAGTGTGCTAGTAAGTCAATTTTGCTTACCACACCAGAAGGGAGAAGGATCAAGTATGTATCCCGGCATGTGCCAAATAGGACTCAAGTAAATTGCCTAACAGGAGTTGTGCAGGAGGAAGTACCAGTGGTAAGAGGTTTCCCTGATGTAATTCCAGAAGAGTTGCCAGGCATGCCACTGAATAGAGATATTGAGTTTTTGATTGAGCTATTGCCCGGCACTGGGCCAATATCAAAGAGACCTTATAGGATGCCAGCAAAGGATTTGGTAGATATTAAGAAGCAGATTAAGGAGTTACTAGATAAGGGATATATTCGCCCAAGTTCTTCACCTTGGGGATCGCCAGTACTTCTAGTGGAGAAGAAGGATGGATCGTTAAGGATGGTTGTTGATTATCGAGGATTGAATGAAGTAACGATCAAGAACAAGTACCCACTACCAATGGTAACGATCTGTTTGATTGATTGCAATGAGCTAAGGTATTTTCCAAGATCGATCTGCGATCAGGATACCACCAGTTGAAGATTCGAGAACAGGATATTCCTAAGACAGCTTTTACTACCAGGTATGGGCTGTATCAGTATACCGTTATGTCATTTGGTCTGACTAACGCACCTGCCTATTTTATGAACATGATGAACAAAGTGTTTATGGAGTTTTTGGATTAGTTCGTTGTAGTGTTCATTGATGATATCCTGGTTTATTCGAAGAATGAAGAGGAGCATAAGGAGCATTTGCGTTTGGTACTTGGAAAGCTCAGAGAACATCAATTATATGCCAAGTTCAGCAAATATGAGTTTTAGTTGAAGGAAGTAGGATTCCTCGGACACGTTATATCAGGATAAGGTATAGCAGTAGATCCCACTAAAGTTGAAACCGTGACCAAGTGGGAAGCCCCAACAATAGTTGGAGAGATCCGGAGTTTTCTTGGACTCGCAGGATATTACCGGAGATTTATTGAGAATTTCTCAAGGATTGCGAAGCCTATGACTGAGGTGTTGAAGAAGGATACAAAGTTCATATGGACGGAGGAATGTGAGGCTAGTTTCCAAGAGTTGAAGAAATGCTTAGTTACCTCACCAGTATTGATCTTGCCAGACCAGACCAAGGATTATGAGGTGTACTGCGACGCTTCACGTCGAGGACTTGGAGCAGTGCTTATGCAGGAAGGGAGAGTTGTTTCATATGCCTCAAGACAACTGAAGCCTCATGAGTTAAATTATGCCACGCATGATTTGGAGTTGGCAGCCGTAGTGCATGCGTTGAAAACATGGAGACATTTTCTCATTGGTAATCATTGTGAGGTGTACACGGATCATAAGAGTTTGAAGTACATTTTCACACAGAAAGAGTTAAATCTCAGACAAAGGAGATGGCTGGAGCTTATCAAGGATTATGATATGAAATTGCATTATCACCCCGGAAAGGCTAATGTAGTAGCTGATGCATTAAGCCGTAAGAGCCATGCCAATACGTTAATGACGGGAGAAATACCTACGGAGTTGGCCGAAAATCTTCGTGAACTATGTTTGGAAATAGTTCCGAGAGGCTATGTAGCAGCATTGGAGATTCAGTCTACTTTTATGGATAGAATCAGAGAAGCTTAGAAAGCTGACAAAGAGATTGCCGCTATAAAGGAGAAACTGAGCAAAGGTAAAGCTAAAGGATTTCGTGAGGATGAGCACGACACCCTATGGTTTGAAGACCGCGTTTATGTGCCCAATGACCCGGAGATCAGGAAGTTGATTTTGCAAGAGGCACACGATTCACCGTATTCGATTCACCCAGGAAACACCAAGATGTATTTGGATTTGAAGGATATTTTTTGGTGGACCGGAATGAAGAAGGATATTGCAGAGTATGTAGCAGTTTGTGATGTATGCTAGAGAGTAAAGGCAGAGCATCAGAAGCCAGCAGGATTGTTACAACCATTACCGATACCCGAATGGAAGTGGGATAAGTTAGGCATGGATTTTATCACGGGATTGCCCAGGACTCGTTCAGGCTATGACTCAATTTGGGTTGTAGTTGATCGATTGACGAAAGTAGCTGATTTCATCCCAGTAAAGACCACTTACACCAGTGCTAAGTTGGCAAATATATACATGACCAGGATCATATGTCTGCATGGAGTTCCAAGGAGTATCATATCAGATAGAGGAACCCAGTTTACCTCAAAGTTCTGGAAGCAGTTGCATGAAACTTTGGGAACCAGGCTAGAATTCAGTACAGCTTTTCATCCACAGACCGATGGACAGACCGAGAGAGTTAATCATATTTTGGAGGATATGCTGAGAGCTTGTGCACTAGATTACAGAACTAGTTGAGACGATAATTTGCCATATGCAGAGTTCTCTTACAACAACAGTTACCAAACCAGTTTAAAGATGGCCCCTTTCGAAGCCTTGTACGGAAGGAGGTGCAGGACACTGTTATCGTGGGACGAGGTTGGAGACCGTCAGTTGTTTGGTCCTGACTTGATTAAAGAGTCTGAACAGAAGGTGAAGTTGATTCGCGATAGGCTCAAGGTAGCCCAGTCCAGACAGAAGAGTTATGCAGATTCTAAACGCAAGGAGACAGTTTACGAAGTCGGAGATAGAGCTTATCTTCGAGTATCTCCACTTCGAGGAACAAAGCATTTTGGAGTTAAAGGGAAGTTAGCACCACGATTTGTAGGACCATATCGAGTATTGGAACGTATGGGGGAAGTAGCCTACAAGTTGGAATTGCCCGAAGGATTGTCAGGAGTTCATGATGTGTTCCACGTTTCTCAGCTGAAGAAATGTCACGCGGAGATGGCTGATATACCGTTGAGAGAAACAGTGCCTTTGGAAACTATTCAGTTGGATAACGTTTTGACCTACGAGGAGAAGCCTGTTAAGATCCTCGAGTTTGCCAACCGAGTTACAAGCAGCAAGGTTATCAAGTTCTGCAAAGTCCAGTGGAGCCACCACTCAGAGGATGAAGCCACCTGGGAGCGAGAGGAAGATTTGTTCAAGGACCACCCTCACCTATTCTCTAGCCAACCCGAATCTCGAGGGCGAGATTCATCTTAAGGGGGGTAGGTTTGTAACGTCCCAAATTTTCAATTTGGAATGTTATACATTAGATCATCATTGCATATCATATTTCTTTTGCTTTTGGTTGATCCTAGAAATTCTACGCAACTCAATGACCCATGGAGAGAGTTGGGGATTTCGATATTTCCATATTTGAGTTCTCTCAAATTTTGAAAATAGGATCATTTGATTTTATTTATTTATCATCAATTATTTCTAATACCGAAATATGAGAGAGGGAATAAAATGACTTTCCCAAAATAAAGAAATATTGAGGATTTAATAATAACATCAAATAAGATTTTATTTCAGGAGTTTTCGGTGTTTTATTTGAATTAGGAAAAAATGCATTTTTTCAAAAATTGCATTTAGGTCCCAAATAAATGTTCACTTTGTCGGGCTTGATTTTAGAAGCCCGGGAAAATTTATTTCGGGAAATTTGGAGTCCGTTTAGTATTTGTTTGTATTTTTCTTATGCGCGTAATATTTTAAAAAAAAACACACCGCGCGCCGACTGGGCCAAGGCCCAGCCGACGGGCTACTACCCGCCGCCTGCCGTCTCCTTCCAGGAGACGAGCGCGTCGCCGCCGTCGAGTCCGGCTCGGACACGCCGCCCCGCCGCCTTGCCCCCTCCCCAAGGCAGCACCCCCTTCTCTTAAATACCAAGCCCCCCCGCCGCCCTCACCTCAC
>NC_041380.1:286040604-286079032 GCF_002162155.2 Triticum dicoccoides | reverse complement strand
CGCATAGCCGCCGCCGCCGGAAGCCCCGCCCCGCCCGCCGGAGTGCCTCGCCGGAGGTATAGCCGCAGCCGTTCGTTGTTCGTTTTTTTTAAAAAAACCCGCCTCAGTTTATTTTTTTCCTGTAACCCTAGATCGGTTTAATTTTTTTCCCTGGTTTATTTAATTAGTGAACGTTCACCGATCCGTTCGTTTTAGCGAACGTGTTCACCGGTTAGTTTCTGTTAACGAACGTCCGTTCGATTAACTGTTCGTCGGTTTTCTTTTCTCGGATTAAATCCGTGATTTTTCTGATCGCGATTCCTGATCCGATTTTCGTTTTAGTTTAACTTTTTGCTCGTTTGTCGGAATCAGGCGATTCAAGCGCCTAGAGTTTCGTCTCGAAACCCTCTATCCATTTAACCAACTTAAACAATATTTTGCTACTGTAAAATTTGCCCTAGATCCAGATTACTAGAACGAAGTTGTTTTCTTTCGCCGTTTGTCTTTCGTTGCTTCGTTCGATTTGATTTCTTTTTGCCAACCGGAGTTCTTAAGTTGAACCTTCTGGTTAGATCTCTTATTTGAGTTTTACCTGTGCATTAGATGAGTGCTTATTGTATGCTCGTATGTTTGTCTGCGATAGAATATCCAGAGTGTGCCGCCTGTTACTTCGAATCGCTAGGTTTCCCGGATCATCAGCAAGGCATGTAACACTTTGATCATACCTTTTCTACTACCCAGTTTTATTGCATTAGATCAATCCTCACACATTGCATGATTAGGATCTAATTAAATTGTGGGATGGGAAGTAGATGAGGTAGTACCTATTACCTGTTATTATCAAACCTTTGAGAGTTACTTCTACGTTTGCTTATTATGCTACGCTATGCTAGTAGACGTGGATTGGGTGAGTGAAATCCATTGACAGATGTGAGATTGTTAATTAATGGTTTATCTAAGGTGGCAACTTAAACACACATCTGGGTGGATTGAGGCACCTGGGTATTCCAGGACTTGCCTGTTTTCTTTTGGACCGCCACCCAGGCTCAAAGGGATCATGCGACTATTCATACTAGAAACTTCCGTGTGCAGCCACAAGCTATTATGGGCTCTAGCATAGTTGACTAAGTTGTGCGAACTCTTACAGTGGTAGACTAGCAGATGTAGGGGATGTAGGTGGTACGGTCTACCCGATCGTAAGGTGCTAGTGCTTCTGAAAGACTATGTCTCGGTCATCCGTCTTCTCAAACATCATGTAGTGCGAGAAAACAAACGGAGGCGATCGAGTCTTGTGGGGAAAAGTGCGCAAACCTCTGCAGAGTGTAATAAACTAATCATGATTAGCCGAGTCCCCGGTTATGGACATCTTGAGTATCTAGTACTTGGATTTTCATGTGAATCTCAACATGTTACTCTAAATTAATATTATTGGGTTATGTTTAATACTGATGCTTAATTGGGATTGAGAATGCTGTCAACCATTCTCAATGTTTAACAACTACCATGATAGTTAAATAAATTTTATTCCTTTGAAGTAGGGAAAAATTGGCTTTACGCAAAAACTGTAACCATAGAGCTTTCCACCAACCAAATATGCATATAGTATAGCTATTTCATTCTATTACTCTCTATGTGTTACCTTGCCAGCATATTCCATGTGCTGACCCGTTTTTGGGCTGCAATGTTAATGTTGCAGACTTTTCAGACGATGATTAAGGAGTTTTAGGTCGTGGTTCTATACTCAGTGATGCCGTTGGAGTTGATGGACTCACTTATCTTCCAAGCCTTCTGCTATTATCGTTAATAGATGGCCTTAAGCCATATTTATTGTAATAAGTTCTGTTGTGAGACACTCGATGTAATAAGTGTGTGATTGCTACTCTACTATAAATCCTCCGAGTATTGTGTGGTGTCAGCATTACTAATCCACGGATGACACCGGAGCACAGAGATCAGACCATTTGAGGTCTGGTCGCTACAGGTGTGTTTGTCGAGATCCAATGAATTGTGGGTTTATGATCAAGTCTATCTATGAACAATATTTGATTCTTCTCTGAAATATTTTATGTATGATTGGTTATCTTTACAAGTCTCTTCGAATTACCAGTTTGGTTTGGCCTACTAGATTGATCTTTGTTGCAATGGGAGAAGTGCTTAGCTTTGGGTTCAATCTTGCGGTGCTCGATCCCAGTGACAGAAAGGGAAACAACACGTATTGTATTGTTGCCATCGAGGATAAAAAGATGGGGTTTATATCATATAGCTTGAGTTTATCCCTCTACATCATGTCATCTTGCCTAATGCGTTACTCTGTTCTTATGAACTTAATACTCTATATGCATGCTGGATAGCGGTCGATGTGTGGAGTAATAGTAGTAGATGCAGACAGGAGTCGGTCTACTTTTCACGGACGTGATGCCTATATACATGATCATGCCTAGATATTCTCATAATTATTCGCTTTTCTACCAATTGCTCGATAGTAATTTGTTCACCCACCATAATACTTATGCTATCTTGAGAGAAGCCACTAGTGAAACCTATGGCCCCCGGGTCAATATTTTATCATATAAAGTTTCCAATCTACTTTACTTTGCAATCTTTACTTTCAATCTATATCATAAAAATACTAAAAATATTATCTTATCATCTCTATCAGATCTCACTCTCGTAAGTGACCATGAAGGGATTGACAACCCCTTTATCGCGTTGGTTGTGAGGTTCTTATTTGTTTGTGTAGGTACGAGGGACTTGCGTGTGGCCTCCTACTGGATTGATACCTTGCTTCTCAAAAACTAAGGGAAATACTTATACTACTTTGGTGCATCACCCTTTCCTCTTCAAGGGAAAACCAACGTAGTGCTCAAGAGGTAGCACCCCACAGAAGTATATATCCTCTTGAGACAAGAAATCATGGAGCTCACCTGGTATGGAGGGCGTGTTTATGATGTGGTACACCAAAACATCATCTTCGAGGCACAGTTGAAGGACGGCGGTGTGTTGGATCTTCCAAGTGGCATGCTCCGTGTACTCTACGTCGAGACCGATGGCCTGCATCTCTACCTTTTGGAGGGAGTTGGATACATTGTTGATCCACTTCTGAACAACCCTTGGGTGGGTGGTGACGGTGGCAACTATGCTCAACGAGCCTTCGACGAGGACATGTTGGACGCTAAAAACCTTCATCTAGATCTCTTTAGCCATTTGGAACCACTGGACCGGAGGGCTATGGTTTGGAGAATTAGGATTAGATGGCTTCAGAATTACTCCAGGAGTATGTGAAGAGGATAAATCAATGTGAATGCAGTGGGGTTTGGATGCAAATGAAGATGAAGGAGAGGTGAAGAAGCCAAGGAAAATCGGTTCCTGATGGAGAAGTAAACGGGAGAAGTGGCCTGCAGGCAGTTGATTAGACGGCTTGGTAGACTAAACGAAAAGGCTATGTGGGTAGACTGAGGAGTGGTACCTGTTCGCATATGTGCCCATCCTTCTAGCGCTACATGTGCCCATCCTTCTAGCGCTACATGTGTCACTGGCTAGTTGAGGTCACTCTTTCGAATCACCGTGGAGAGACATTTTATGATTCCTTTTTTATTTTTGCACCCCTCCTGACAGGTGGGAGCTATGTAAATAGATATAAAAATGTGTCGTAGCTGGTTCTGATGGATATTGGCATGTGCGTGGGAGACACAACATTCTATGGTTAAGGAATATGCGATTATCCTGAAAAAAGAAAATAGAACCCTTCTTCGCGCTTCCGCATGCACGGGAAATTGGTTCTGCTCGCAATATGGATGATACCTGGAGGATGAAGTGAATCCATAGGCATGCTAGCACGGGAGACCTATTTCCGCTATACAGTACTACTCTGTATGTTCCTACTAGTAGTAGTACAATTGTGGTACACTTGATAGTCAAAATATTATTCATCCGGTCCTCACAGTGAAGTTACAAGACCCTGCATCCGAGGTCACACTAGTCCAGGCGGCGTGTTTAGGTTACCAAAGTCAGCCTCACCTTGTGCACTATGCAGTCATTGTCACCACCACTGTATAGCATGCCTCGCCTCGTCTCCCTTTCCCCTAGCATCACTCCATCTCCATCTCCATCTCGCCGGAGATCCTGAGGTCACTCTTCATCCTCTCACGATGCCCCCGCGTACCCTCGCCTCGCTCGCCTCCTCCAGTACCACTATTCCCTCGCTAGCCGCTCCAGCACCGAGAGCCTTCTCCCCCATAAATCAAGCCCCCCAAAACCCCACCTTACAAACTCCACCATGGTCGAATGCAAACCGTGCAGCATCCATATGAGCCGCGATTGGAGCAATCTCCCCAGTGACATCCTCGACCTCTGTTGTTCATGTATGGATATGTTGAGCACCGTGCGGCTGGCCGCATGCTCGAGGGACGTGCACACGACCATCATCGAAGCGAGGCCTAAGCTTTTCAATACACCCTGCTTGCTTCTATCTGGTCTTGCAAGATTTTCTCACCATGATACGGAGGCGTACATGATGCCCCTCGACTTCCATCTGATCTCCATTAGCCAAAACTTCTTTGCAGGTATGTAGTGGGTTGTCGTACATCATTTCCCTTGACTTCGATCCGATAACCATCGGCCTAAACTTCTTGGTAGGTATGTACTTGGTCGGCATGAACTCCCACTGGATGGCTGCCATCAGAGAAGACGGGAAAAAGTTGGTGCTCAGGAACTTCCAGACCTCCCATGAGATTATCCTTCCTCCGTTGGATTGTATAGGGTTTTACCATCGTGGTCGAAGTCATCTAGATTACCACGTCAGTTGGACGGACATGTTTTACAGAAGATTGTAATCTGCCAAGTGCCCACACGAGATGCGGATTACGCGGACTTCAAGCTAATTGCCTTGTTCGACTGCGGACTCGCTTATCTTTCCGCTGGTGCCTTCGTTAGCTGGAGAAAACTCACCTCACAGTGGATCGTCAAAGCTGATACACACTTGTGTGATGCTATTGAACACAACGGCATCATCTACACAATCGACAAAGCAGATGGCACCACATATTGCTGGGACGACGCGTGTAGGTTATTTCCTTCTGATGTTAATGATAATGCCATAACACTGTTTGAACTTTTTGTGATGATTGGCATATCCTTGTTTGAGCAGAATTTGAGTAGAACTATGGCAATGTATTAGAGATGCCATAAATGGGCTATATTTGGAATGAGTTAATTCATGCGATTGTGACCATGTCATTACAACCAATTTGTACCCCTGAACAATCAAACGGTTAGGAAGATATGGATATTCCCCTTATTTTATAGTAATCTATATACTACTAAAATGAGTGTGTATCAATGGCCATGTTAGTTTCCTCATTTTCATGGTGTAGAAACATGCATCACACTGTTTGTTTCATCTAACCATACATTAGGGAAGTAAATGTGCATATGGAGAACTCTTTATTTGGAAGTAGTGAAATCCTGTAATGCTTACCATGTGTACATACCTATATTCGCCCTTCAACAATCAATGGCTAGAATAATATCCTCACAAAAATTTTGCCCACGAAACATGAGTATATAAAAATGCATGGTCTGTTAGTTTCCCTAAAGAATTTGTTTGTGAGGACAGAACATGATTACATAACGTGCATGACATGGTAGTTTCCTGTGAAGAATCGATTGCGAGATAACATGAGTATAACCATGCATGGCACTTCTATATTTTCGAACCCAGTATACATTTCCCTGTATTTTCCTCTCAGTTCCAACTGGAACATATCAATGTTGTTTCTTGCGTTATCCTACTCATACTCTGAACAATGTTGATCTTACATTAGCAATGCCTACTATTTTTGATATGATGGAGTGTCCCTACAGTTACTGCACTTTGTAATTGATACATCTCCGTAGTATCTATAATTTTTGATTGTTTCATGCCAATATTATACAAGTTTTACATACTTTTGGCAACTTTTTATATGATTTATTGGAGTAACCTATTGATCCAGTGCCAAGTGCAAGTTCTTGTTTTCTGCATGTTTTTTGTATCGCAGAGTATCCATATCAAACAAAGTCCAAATGCAATAAAAATTTATGGAGAATTATTTTGGAATATATGTGATTTTTGGGAGTTGGAGTCACCGCAAACGGAGGCCCACACAGGGCACAAGACACCCGGGTACGCCAGAGGCCCCTGGCGCGTGGTGGTGGGTTGTGCCCACCTCGTACGTCGGTTGGACCTCTACTTCGAGCGTAGGGAAGATTATATCTGGAATTTTTTTCTTAAAATCTCAGCACAATCGGAGTTACGGATCTTCGGGAATATAAGAAACGGTTTTTGGCCAGGTCTGGGAACGGTGAAACAGAAGAGAACAGAGAGGGAGATCTAATCTCGGAGGGGATCCCGCCCCTCCGCCACAATGGAGACCATGGACCAGAGGGGGATCCCTCCTCCCATCTAGGGGGAGGCCAAGGAATAAGAAGAAGGAGGGGGGCTCTCTCCCCCTTGCTTCCGGTGGCGCCGGAGTGCCACCGGGGCAACGATCGGGACGAGGATCTACATCAACAATCTTGCTACCATCAACACCAAATCTCTCCCCCTCATTGCGGCGGTGTAACACCCCTTATCCCCGATGTAATCTCTACTTAAACATGGTGCTCAACTCCATATGTTATTTCCCAATGATCTATGGTTATCTTATGATGTTCGAGTAGATCCTCTTTGCCCTGTGGGTTAATCGTGATCTTGGTTATATGATTGTATATTTTATTTATGGTGCTGTCCTACGGTGCCCTCCGTCTCGCGCAAACGCAAGGGGCCCTCGCTGTTGGGTGTTGCAATATGTTTATGGTTTGCTTATTGTCAGTGTTGTGAGAGTGACAGAAACTTAAATGCGGATAGGTGGGTTATGGCGTATGGGAGTAAAGAGGACTTGATACTTAATGCTATTGTTGGGTTTCATGATGATCTTTAGTAGTTGCAGATGCATGCTAGAGTTCCAATCATAAGTGCATATGATCCAAGTAGAGAAAGTATGTTAGTTCATGCCTCTCCCTCATATAAAATTGCAAGAATGATTACCGGTTCTTGTTATCGATAGCCTAGGGAGAAATAACTTTCTTGTTGACAAAAGCTTTCCACTTTAATTACCTTGCAATTTATCCGTAGTTTTATTCTCGCAAAGTACTCGTAGTTTTATCCTTGCAAAATAGTTTCATACTCGTTTCCGGTAAAGCAATGTTAAAGTGTGCGTAGAGTTGTATCGGTGGTCAACAGAACTTGAGGGAATATTTGTTTTATATTTAGCTCCTCATTGGGTTCGACACTCTTATTTATCAAAAAAGGCTACAAACGATCCCCTATACTTGTGGGTTATCAAGACCTTTGCCTGGCTCCGTTGCCGGGGAGCAATAGCGTGGGGTGAATATTCTCGTGTGTGCTTGTTTGCTTTATCACTAAGTAGTTTTTATTTCTTGTTCTAAGTTGTTGTCTATCTTTAGTAATGGATATGGAACACGAAACACCAAAAAATTAGTGGTACTTGCTACTCATGCAGATGGGGAACCTCCTAAAACCTTCGATGCTCGTTGTGTGAAAAATATTATGCACTACTTTGATAATCCTGAGAAAACTCCATTCAACTTGATAATGGGAGTAACGTTGGATCAACATGAATACTTTTGGGATTATCGCTTGATCAAAAGGGAAAACTTTTATGGGATCAAATTGAAATGTTGCAATGGTATGCTTGGGATTTATGCCAGAGATATGATTATACTTGTTGCTCCAGGATGAATGCTCCACATCTTCCCTTTTCATGTGAATTTAATGATAATGAAACCTTGGCTTCTTATGCTACATATGTATATGATTACTATGATGTGGAACGAATAGAAGAATTTGTTGCTTTTAAGGGTGCTTATGAAATTGAATCTTTCTTTGAAAAATATGAAGCTTTTGATGATGATGTTTATAGACCTGGAAATTTTGCTATCCTTAAATATTGCTATACAATTCCGATATTGATGCATTTATTGAGAAAGTCTTCGCTGTGCAAGAAGAGACTAATATTTTTGAGTGTATGGAAGAAGGAATTGATGAAACTGTGAGCTCATTGGATGAAAAAGATGATGAGGAGAGCGAAGAACAAGCCAAGGAAGACCGGATTGATCACTCGTGCCCGCCTTCTAATGAGAGTAACCCTGCAACTCATACATTGTTTAATGCCCCTTCATTCTTACCAAAGGATGAATGCCATGATAATTGCTATGATCCCATTGATTCATTTGAAATATCCCTTTTTGATGATGCTTCCTATGCTTGTGGCCATGATGCCAACTTATATTATGCTTATGGAGATGAACTTGCTATTGTTCCTTATGTTAAAAGGATGAAATTGTTGCTATTGCACCCACATATGATAGTCATATTATCTTTTTGAATTCTCCAAACTACACTATATCGAAGAAGTTTGCACTTATTAAGGATTATATTGATGGGTTACATTTTGATACTACACATGATGATTTTGGTGAATATAATATGCATGTGCTTGATGCTCCTATTTGCAATTATTATGAGAGGGGGAACTACATCTCCGCCTCTTTATGTTTTCAACACGAAAGAATTGCAAGAAATTGCTTATGCTATGTATTGGCCTTTACTTCATGTTCATGAATTGTTCTTGTATGACATGCCGATGCATAGGAAGAGAGTTAGACTTCAGCATTGCTTGATATATGTTGCTTTGTGCTCACTACTAAATGCCAAATCATTGTTAATTAAAATTGCCTTTGATATACCTTGGGATCCGGATGGATCCATTACTTGAGCACTTTATGCCTAGCTTAATGGCTTTAAAGAAAGCGCTGCCAGGAAGACAACCCGGAAGTTTTAGAGAGTCATTTATTTCTGTTGACTGCTTTTATAAAGTTTAAAAACAAAAAAATATATAGGGGAACTTAAAACTTCACAAAAATAAAAGTGAAAGTGATTTTACATTTTTTTACTGGAACATCAAATGGTTCTGAAACCTTTTGCACTGTCTTGATACACAAAATTTTTGTTTTTCCTTTTTTCAGAATTTTTGGAGTAACAGAGGTATGGTGAATGTTTAAATTACTACAGACTGTCCTGTTTAAGACAAATTCTGTTTTGATGCATTGTTTTGCTTGTTTTGATGAAACTATCAATTTCTATCAGTGGATTAAGCCATGGAAAAGTTATATTACAGTAGCTACAATGAAAAACAAAATATGATTTGGTTTGCAACAATACTTAGAGTAGTGATTTGCTTTATTATACTACTGGATCTTACTGAACTTTCTGTTGAGTTTTGTGTGGATGAAGTGATCAAAGATCAAGGAGGTCTGGGTATGAGAAGAAGGAGGAGAGGCAAGAGCTCAAGCTTGGGGATTCCCAAGGCACCGCAAGTAAATATTCAAGGATACTCAAGCGTCTAAGCTTGGGGATGCCTCGGAAGGCATCCCATCTTTCTTCAACAAGTATCGGTATGTTTTCATTCTTGTTTCGTTCATGTGATATGTGTGAATCTTGGAGCATCTTTTGCATTTAGTTTTCATTTTTCTTTTATGCGCCATGCTGGTATGAGATAGTCCATGTATAGAATGCTCGTTGCACTTCACTTATATCTTTTGAATATGGCTTTATAGAATGCTCGTTGCACTTCACTTATATAATTTGAAGTTTGGATTGCCTGTTTCTCTTCACATAGAAAACCGTTGTTTGAACAATGCTCTTTTGCTTCACTTATATTTGTTAGAGCATGGTCTTTTGTAGAAAGAATTAAACTCTCATGCTTCACTTATATCTATTTAGAGAGTCAACAAGAATTAGTCAATCGCATGGTTAGTCATAAAATCCTACATAAAACTTATTGATCACTGAATATGATATGTTTGATTCCTTGAAATAGTTTTGTGATATAGAGATGGAATATGTCGGAGGTACTAGTAAATTGTTATGTTTAGTAAGAATATTGGTGTTAAGGTTTGTGATTCCCGAAGCATGCATGTATAGTCTCTCGTTATGCTATGATGTTGGAGCATGATTTATTATTGATTGTCTTCCTTATGAGTGGCGGTCGGGGACGAGCGATGGTCTTTTTCTACCAATCTATCCCCCCTAGGGGCATGCCTAGTAATACTTTGCTTTGAGGGCTAATAAACTTTTGCAATAAGTATATGAGTTCTTTATGAATAATGTGAGTCCATGGATTATACGCACTCTTACCTTTCCACAATTTGCTAGCCTCTAAGGTACTGTGCGTTGCCCTTTCTCACATCAAGACGTGGTGCAAACTTCGGAGGTGCATCCAAACCCCGTGATATGATACGCTCACACATAAGCCTTATTGTATCTTCCTCAAAACAGCCACCATACCTACATATTATGGCTTTTCCATGGTCATTCTGAGATATATTGCCATGCAACTTCCACCACTTCCGTTTGATGACTTGAGCATTCATTTTCATATTGCTTTGCATGATCATATAGCTGACATAGTAGTTGTGTCTCACCCACCGTTCATCATTTTTCATACATGTTACGCTAGATCATTGCACATCTTGGTACATGCCAGAGGCATTCATATAGAGTCATACTTTGTCATAGGTATCGAGTTGTAATTTTTATTTTATTTTGAGTTATAAGTAAATACACTGGTGTGCGTCGGTCCTAACCAAACGGTTTTAACCCCTTTCCGCGACGGCATTCGGAACCGTCGACAAGTGAGTGTGGGCGATAGGGGGTTCCTTCCCACATGACCCAGAAACCATTGGGGGTATGCCCTCCTGGCACACACGCTCAACAAAATGAGGTCTTGTGTGACCAACAAGCACTCAAATACAGAAATATGTACAGTAGTGCTCAAAAAATACAATTATACAGGCAAAATCATTTTTGTTCGTAAGTACATCCCACACAGTTAGTCACCACTAAACGTTTCCGTTCATATATACATCCCACACAGTCACTACATGGAAAACGTTTGCGCAAGGTGGCGTAACGCAAACAGTTTTGAAGAGAATGTCGTGTGTGATTGTTCATTGATCCAACACGGTTTATTCCTAGAAACTATGTGTGTTGCCTGAGGTCATCGCCCATGGTGGTTTCTCATTAACCGTTTGCAATAGGAAAACCAAATTAGCAAGCTAATTGGCCAATTAGCGGGCTAATTGCCCTATTATTAATAATCCATTTACTAATCTAATTGACATTCATATTAAGCACATAATATATTCCATTTCCATATTAAGGAAGCAGGATTTCATAATTGAAATACATGAGAGTACAACATGATATAGCTTCAGCAGTGAGCTACCCCATTACACAACTACACCAGCAACAAGTTTCACATGCAACATCTAGTACCTTTAAAAATTAGCATCATAGACGGTACATAGAGAGATGCATCTCATCTGGAAAACTGCTGAAGCGGAAGGTGAATATTGAGCCTTCATTCATGTTGAAGGTATTTGCAACTTTAGGCCAGTTCCTGTGGATGATTGATCGTCCATCCTTTGACCTCTTCAGGAACACCTCAATGTTGAACCATGGGTGTTGTATGAAAACTTTCCTCGCCTCCTGACCACAGAGGTGGTTTGAGAGGTAATCATCAGTGCAGCCTGAAAACAAGGATGTGTATAAATATCTTCTCTATATTGGAAATGGGGCAAAGGAATACAAAAAGGCAAGGTATAATAGTTAGTACCATCTTGTAAACCTCAGTGCTTCCCATTGTTTCCCTGCAACACATATAAGGTAGCTAGTCATCAGGTTAAGTAAGGGTTCACATGCTATCAGTAAAATATGTTGATGATAAATAAGCACATTGGAGATTCATCAAATTAATTCAAGCCACATGGAAAACCCATTTATCCAAACCAAGCATGATTAAGAACTAGGAAATATAGCACTTGTATATGTTTCTCATGTATTAAGTGCAGCCAAATTCGATTTATTCCTCACATGGTATACAATAACAAAATGCATCCACAACAATTGAACATCGCATTGCAGAACTGAACCAAGCAGTTAACTAAACACCACAACAAATGAAAAAAACGTTAAGTGAGCACCACATTGCACAATATAACATACTCCTAATAGAAGATCAGACAGTTAACCAAACCAAGCATGCTTAACAACTTGGAAATATAGCAATTGTATTTGTTTCTCGTGTATTTAGAACAGCCAAATTCGATTTATTCCTCACATGGTATACAATAAGAGAATGCAGCCACAACAATTGAACATCGCATTACGGAATTGAACCAAGCAGTTAACTAAACACCACAACAAATAAACCAAACGTTAACTGAGCACCACATTGCATAATATAACATACTCCTAATAGAAGATCAGACAGTTAACCAAACCAAGCATGCTTAACAACTGGGAAATATAGCAGTTGTATTTGTTTCTCATGTATTTAGTACAACCAAATTTGATTTATTCCTCACATGGTATATGATAACCCACAAGTATAGGGGATCACAACAGTTTTCAAGGGTAGAGTATTCAACCCAAAATTATTGATTCGACACAAGGGGAGCCAAAGAATATTCTCAAGTATTAGCAGCTGAGTTGTCAATTCAACCACACCTGGAAACTTAATATCTGCAGCAAAGTGTTTAGTAGCAAAGTAATATGATAGTAGTGATAACGGTAACAAAAGGTAACAGTAGTAAAAGCAATGTTTTTGGTATTTTGTAGTGATGATAGCAATAGCAACGGGAAAGTAAATAAGCGAAGAACAATATATGGAAAGCTCGTAGGCAATGGATCAGTGATGGAGAATTATGCCGGATGCGGTTGATCATGTAACAGTCATAACCTAGGGTGACACAGAACTAGCTCCAGTTCATTGATGTAATGTAGGCATGTATTCCGGATATAGTCATATGTGCTTATGGAAAAGAACTTGCATGACATCTTTTGTCCTACCCTCCCGTGGCAGCGGGGTCCTTACGGAAACTAAGGGATATTAAGGCCTCCTTTTAATAGAGTACCGGAACAAAGCATTAACACATAGTAAATACATGAACTTCTCAAACTACGGTCATCACTGGTAAGTATCCCAATTATTGTCACTTCGGGGTTAACGGATCATAACACATAATAGGTGACTATAGACTTGCAAGATAGGATCAAGAACACTCATATATTGATGAAAACATAATAGGTTCAGATCTGAAATCATGGCACTCGGGCCCTAGTGACAAGCATTAAGCATAGCGAAGTCATAGCAACATCAATCTTAGAACATAGTTGACACTAGGGATCAAACCCTAACAAAACTAACTCGATTACATGATAGATACCATCCAACCCATCACCGTCTAGCAAGCCTACGATGGAATTACTCACGCACGGCGGTGAGCATCATGAAATTGGTGATGGAGGATGGTTGATGATGACGATGGCGACGGATTCCCCTCTCCGGAGCCCCGAATGGACTCCAGATCAGCCCTCCCAAGAGGTTTTAGGGCTTGGTGGCGGCTCCGTATCGTAAAACGTGATGATTTCTTCTCTCTGATTTTTTTCTCCTCGAAACTCAATATATGGAGGTGGAGTTGGAGTCGGAGAGGCAACAGGGGGCCCACGAGGTAGGGGGGCGCGCCCTAGGGGGGCAGGCGCGCCCCCCACCCTCGTGGCAAGGTGGTGGGCCCTCTGGCCTTCATCTTTTGCAGGTATTTTTCTTATTTTCTGAAAAGTGGCTCCGTGAAGTTTCAGGTCATTCCGAGAACGTTTGCTCCTGCACATAAATAACACCATGGGAATTCTGCTGAGAACAGTGTCAGTCCGGGTTAGTTCCATTCAAATCATGCAAGTTAGAGTCCAAAACAAGGGCAAAAGTGTTTGGAAAAGTAGATACATTGGAGACGTATCAGTATACAATAAGAGAATGTAGCCACAACAATTGAACATTGCATTACATAATTGAACCAAGCAGTTAACTAAACACCACAACAAATGAACCAAACATTAACTGAGCACCACATTGCACAATATAACATACTCCTAATAGAAGATCAGACAGTTAACCAAACCAAGCATGCTTAACAACTTGGAAATATATCAATTGTATTTGTTTCTCATGTATTTAGTACAGCCAAATTCAATTTATTCCTCACATGGTATACAATAACAGAATGCAACCACAACAATTGAACATCGCATTGCAGAATTGAACCAAGCAGTTAACTAAACACCAAAACAAGTGAACCAAGCCACAACAAATGAACCAAGCAGTTAAGTAAACACAAATTGAACAATATAACATACTCCTAATTGAAGATCAGATAGTTAACCAAACTGAGCATGCTTAACAACTTGGAAATATTGCACCCTGAAGAATTGAACATCACATTTTCAGAATTGAACCAAGTAGTTAATTGAACACCACATTGCATGACATATAGAACATATACACTATAGCAGAAGATTGCATGGTGAAACTAGATAGCACAATTCACTAGAATTTGTTAAGGAAAGGCAATAGCTAGCAGACTGGACTTGGGTCCTTATAGTGAGCTAATAAGACAAGCTAGTCCTCATTGTCGGAGATATCAATGATGATTGGCTCCTTGGACATGGAAGAGGGCAAGGGGTCCGCATCGTGGGTGCCCTCGTTGTAGTGGTGAGTTGCCCGAGTCGCTCCGGGCACCAACCTTCTGGCTCTCGAGATGAGGTAAGCACGTGCATGCTGAGAAAACACCTCGTAGTCTTCTTCGAAGGCACCGACGGTGGCCTCAAAATGCCACGAACTGTCGTTTAAAGCAGCCAACCGCGTCGCGGCATCAGCACGCGAGGCATCAACGGTGGCCTCGACGGCGAGGTGCTCCTCCAAGATCCGGGGGTCGGCACGAATGGCAGCCATCGCGACCTCATCCGCGCATGTGGCCGCGATTTGCTTTTCCGCTGCCAAATGCTCCTTGAGGTCCTGGCTATACTGCGTGCACCAAGGCTTAGGTCGGCGCTTATTTGGTGGAGGGGTCGGTGATTTGGGTGGAAGGTGTCGCGCTCGCGCCGGCAGTCGGGGCATGTGGGATGTGGAAGGAGGAGGAGGATGGGGGTCGGGTGTGGATTACCAGCCTGGATAGGCGAGGCCGAACAGCGTGAAGGAGGGTCGCCGGCGAGGAGGCGGCGGCGCTGCAAGCAAGGAGTGAAGGTTTCAACTTGGGAAGGAAGGTGGAAAGAGGGGAAATGTGGCTTTTGGTGAGTGGGAGGTGTTGGAAATATGCCCTAGAGGCAATAATAAAAGTATTATTATATTTCATTGTTCATGATAATTGTCTTTTATTCATGCTATAACTGTATTATCCGGAAATCGTAATACACGTGTGAATACTTAGACCACACTATGTCCCTGGTAAGCCTCTAGTTGACCAGCTCGTTGTGATCAACAGATAGTCATGGTTTCCTGACTATGGACATTGGATGTCGTTGATAACGGGATCACATCATTAGGAGAATGATGTGATGGACAAGACCCAATCCTAAGCATAGCATAAAAGATCGTGTAGTTCGTTTTGCTAGAGCTTTGCAAGTGTCAAGTATCTCTTCCTTCGACCATGAGATCGTGTAACTCCCGGATACCGTAAGGGTGCCTTGGGTGTATCAAATGTCACAACGTAACTGGGTGACTATAAAGGTGCATTACAGGTATCTCCGAAAGTAGCTGTTGGGTTGACACGGATCGAGACTGGGATTTGTCACTCCGTATGACGGAGAGGTATCTCTGGGCCCACTCGGTAATGCATCATCATATTGAGCTCAATGTGACCAAGGTGTTGGACACGGGATCATGCATTACGGTACGAGTAAAGTGACTTGCCGGTAAGGAGACTGAACAAGGTATTGGGATACCGACGATCGAGTCTTGGGCAAGTAACGTACCGATTGACAAAGGGAATTGCATACAGGGTTTGATCGAATCCTCGACATAGTGGTTCATCCGATGACAACATCGAGGAGCATGTGGGAGCCATCATGGGTATCCAGATCCCGCTGATGGTTATTGACTGAGAGCGTCTCAGTCATGTCTGCTTGTCTCCCGAACCCGTAGGGTCTACACACTTAAGGTTCGGTGACGCTAGGGTTATGAAGATATGTATATGCAGAAATCCGAATGTTGTTTGGAGTCCCGGATGAGATCCCGGACGTCACGAGGAGTTCCGGAATGGTCCGGAGGTAAAGAATTATATATAGGAAGTGCTGTTTCGGGCATCGGGACAAGTTTCGGGGTTATCGGTATTGTACCGGGACCACCGGAAGGGTCCCGGGGGTCCACCGGGTGGGGCCACCTGTCCCGGGGGGCCACATGGGCTGTAGGGGGTGCGCCTTGGCCATCATGGGCCAAGGGCACCAGCCCCTATAGGCCCATGCGCCTAGGGTTTCCCCCTAGGAGGAGTCCTAGTGGTGGAAGGCACCCCTAGGTGCCTTGGGGGGGAGGGAAACCTCCCCTAGGCCGCCGCCCCCCTAGTAGATCTCATCTACTAGGGCCGGCGCCCCCCCTGGCACCCCTATATATAGTGGGGGAGAGGAGGGACTTCATACACCAGCCCCTGGCGCCTCCTCCTCCCCCCGTTACGTCTCTCCCTCGTAGTCTCGGCGAAGCCCTGCTGCTGTGACGCCCTGCATCCACCACCACGCCGTCTTGCTGCTGGATCTTCATCAACCTCTCCTTCCCCCTTGCTGGATCAAGAAGGAGGAGACGTCTCCCGTCCCGTACGTGTGTTGAACGCGGAGGTGCCGTCCGTTCGGCGCTGGTCATCGGTGATTTGGATCACGTCGAGTACGACTACATCATCACCTTGCAAGCTTCCGCACGCGATCTACAAGTGGTATGTAGATGCAAACTCTCTCCCTACACTCGTTGCTTAGATGAACTCATAGATGGATCTTGGTGAAACCGTAGGAAAAATTTTAATTTTCTGCAACGTTCCTCAACAGTGGCATCATGAGCCAGGTTTATGCGTAGTTCTCTTTGCACGAGTAGAACACAACTTTGTTGTGGGCGTGGATTTTGTCATCTTACTTGCCTCTACTAGTCTTTTCTTGCTCAACGGTATTGTGGGATGAAGCGGCCCGGACCAACCTTACACGTACACTTACGTGAGACCGGTTCCACCGACTGACATGCACAAGTTGCATAAGGTGGCTGGCGGGTGTCTGTCTCTCCCACCTTAGTTGGAGCGGAATCGATGAACAGGGCCCTTATGAAGGGTAAATAGAAGTTGACAAAATCACGTTGTGGTGATTCGTAGGTAAGAAAACGTTCTTGCTAGAACCCAATTGCAGCCACGTAAAAGATGCAACAACAATTAGAGGACGTCTAACTTGTTTTTGCAGCGATTGATCATGTGATGTGATATGGCCAGAAGTTGTGATGAATGATGAATTGTGATGTATGAGATCATGTTCTTTGTAATAGGATTCACGACTTGCATGTCGATGAGTATGACAACCGGCAGGAGCCATAGGAGTTGTCATTATTTTTTTGTATGACCTGCGTGTCATTGAATAACGTCATGTAAACTACTTTACTTTATTGCTAAACATTAGTCATAGAAGTAGAAGTAGTCGTTGGCGTGACAACTTCATGAAGACACGATGATGGAGATCATGATGATGGAGATCATGGTGTCAAGCCGGTGACAAGATGATCATGGAGCCCCGAAGATGAAGATCAATGGAGCTATATGATATTGGCCATATCATGTCACAACTATATAATTGCATGTGATGTTTATTATGTATTATGCATCTTGTTTACTTAGGACGACGGTAGTAAATAAGATGATCCCTTATAAAATTTCAAGAAGTGTTCTCCCCTAACTGTGCACCGTTGCTACAGTTCGTCGTTTCTAAGCACCACGTGATGATCGGGTGTGATGGATTCTTACGTTCACATACAACGGGTGTAAGACAGTTTTACACAGCGAAAACACTTAGGGTTAACTTGACGAGCCTAGCATGTACAGACATGGCCTCGGAACACGGAGACCGAAAGGTCGAACACGAGTCGTATGGAAGATACGATCAACATGAAAATGTTCACCGACGATGACTAGTCCGTCTCACGTGATGATCGGACACGGCCTAGTCGACTCGGATCGTGTAACACTTAGATGACTAAAGGGATGTCTAATCTAAGTGGGAGTTCATAATTTGATTAGAACTTTATTATCATGAACTTAGTCTAAAACCTTTGCAAATATGTCTTGTAGATCAATGGCCAACGCTAATGTCAACATGAACTTCAACGCGTTCCTAGAGAAAACCAAGCTGAAAGATGATGGCAGCAACTATACGGACTGGGTCCGGAACCTGAGGATCATCCTCATAGCTGCCAGGAAACAATATGTCCTAGAAGGACCGCTAGGTGACGCTCCCGTCCCAGAGAACAAAGACATTATGAATGCTTGGCAGTCTCGCGCTGATGATTACTCCCTCGTTCAGTGCGGCATGCTTTACAGCTTAGAACCGGGGCTCCAAAAGCGTTTTGAGCATCACGGAGCATATGAGATGTTCGAAGAGCTGAAACTAGTTTTCCAAGCTCATGCCCGGGTCGAGAGATATGATGTCTCCGACAAGTTCTACAGTTGTAAGATGGAGGAAAACAGTTCTGTCAGTGAGCACATCCTGAAGATGTCTGGGTTGCACAACCGTATGACCCAGCTGAACATTAACCTCCCAGATGAGGCGGTCATTGACAGAATCCTCCAGTCGCTCCCACCAAGCTACAAGAGCTTTGTGATGAACTACAACATGCAGGGAATGGAAAAGACCATTCCTGAAGTGTTCTCGATGCTGAAGTCAGCAGAGGATGAAATCAAGAAAGAACATCAAGTGTTGATGGTCAATAAGACCACTAAGTTCAAGAAGGGCAAGGGTAAGAAGAACTTCAAGAAAGACGGCAAAGATGTTGCCGCGCCTGGTAAGCCAGTTACCGGGAAGAAGTCAAAGAATGGACCCAAGCCTGAGACTGAGTGCTTTTATTGCAAGGGGAAGGATCACTGGAAGCGGAACTGCCCCAAATACTTAGCGGATAAGAAGGCCGGCAACACCAAAGGTATATTTGATATACATGTGATTGATGTGTACCTTACCAGTAATCGTAGTAACTCCTGGGTATTTGATACCGGTGCCGTTGCTCATATTTGTAACTCACAGCAGGAGCTGCGGAATAAACGGAGACTGGCAAAGGACGAGGTGACGATGCGCGTCGGGAATGGTTCCAGAGTCGATGTGATCGCCGTCGGCACGCTGCCTCTACATTTACCTACGGGATTAGTTTTGAACCTTAATAATTGTTATTTAGTGCCAAGTTTGAGCATGAACATTGTATCAGGATCTCGTGTAATACGAGATGGCTACTCATTTAAGTCTAAGAATAATGGTTGTTCGATTTATATGAGAGATATGTTTTATGGTCATGCTCCGATGGTCAATGGTTTATTCTTAATGAATCTCGAGCATAATATTACACATGTTCATAGTGTAGATGCCAAAAGATTTAAAGTTGATAACGATAGTCCCACATACTTGTGGCACTGCCGCCTTGGTCACATTGGTGTCAAGCGCATGAAGAAGCTCCATGCCGATGGACTTTTAGAGTCTCTTGATTATGAATCGTTTGACACGTGCGAACCATGCCTCTTGGGCAAAATGACCAAGACTCCGTTCTCCGGAACAATGGAGCGAGCAACCAACTTGTTGGAAATCATACATACCGATGTGTGCGGTCCAATGAGCGTTGAGGCTCGCGGAGGATATCGTTATGTTCTCACTCTCACAGATGACTTGAGTAGATATGGGTATGTCTACTTAATGAAACACAAGTCTGAGACCTTTGAAAAGTTCAAGGAATTTCAGAATGAGGTGGAGAATCAACGTGACCGAAAGATAAAATTCTTACGATCAAATCGTGGAGGAGAATACTTAAGTCACGAATTTGGTATACACTTAAAGAAATGTGGAATCGTTTCACAGCTCACGCCGCCTGGAACACCTCAGCGAAACGGTGTGTCCGAACGTCGTAATCGCACTCTATTGGATATGGTGCGGTCTATGATGTCTCTTACCGATTTACCGCTATCATTTTGGGGATACGCTCTAGAGACAGCTACATTCACTTTAAATAGGGCACCGTCTAAATCCGTTGAGATGACACCGTATGAATTATGGTTTGGAAAGAAACCTAAGCTGTCGTTTCTAAAAGTTTGGGGATGCGAAGCTTATGAGAAGCTCGAACCCAAGTCGGAAAAATGCGTATTCATAGGATACCCTAAGGAAACTATAGGGTATACCTTCTACTTAAGATCCGAAGGCAAGATCTTTGTTGCCAAGAACGGATGCTTTCTGGAAAAAGAGTTTCTCTCGAAAGAAGTAAGTGGGAGGAAAGTAGAACTCGATGAAGTACTACCTCTTGAGCGGGATAGTGACGCAGCACAGGAAACCGTTCGTGTGATGCCCACACCAACTGAAGAGGAAAACCATGATAATGATCAAAGTACTTCGGATCAAGTTACTGCTGAACTTCGTAGGTCCACAAGGACACGTTCCGCACCAGAGTGGTACGGCAACCCTGTCCTGGAAATCATGTTGTTAGACAACAATGAACCTTCGAACTATGAAGAAGCAATGGCGGGCCCGGATTCCAACAAATGGCTTGAAGCCATGAAATCCGAGATAGAATCCATGTATGAAAACAAAGTATGGACTTTGACAGACTTGCCCGATGATCGGCGAGCGATAGAAAACAAATGGATCTTTAAGAAGAAGACGGACGCGGATGGTAATGTTACCATCTATAAAGCTCGACTTGTCGCTAAGGGTTATCGACAGGTTCAAGGGATTGACTATGACGAGACATTCTCTCCCGTAGCGAAGCTAAAGTCCGTCCGAATCATGTTAGCAATTGCCGCATACTATGATTATGAGATATGGCAGATGGACGTCAAAACAGCATTCCTTAACGGGCATCTTAAGGAAGAACTGTATATGATGCAGCCGGAAGGTTTTGTCGATCCTCGGAACGCTAACAAAGTATGCAAGCTCCAGCGATCTATTTATGGACTGGTGCAAGCATCTCGGAGTTGGAACATTCGCTTTGATGAGATGATCAAAGCGTTTGGGTTTATGCAGACTTATGGAGAAGCCTGCGTTTACAAGAAAGTGAGTGGGAGCTCTGTAGCATTTCTCATATTATATGTAGATGACATACTCCTGATGGGAAATAATATAGAATTTCTGGACAGCATTAAGGCCTACTTGAATAAGTGTTTTTCAATGAAGGACCTTGGAGAAGCTGCTTATATATTAGGCATCAAGATCTATAGAGATAGATCGAGACGCCTCATAGGTCTTTCACAAAGCACATACCTTGATAAGATTTTGAAGAGATTCAGAATGGATCAGTCCAAGAAGGGGTTCTTGCCTATGTTACAAGGTATGAGACTGAGCTCAGCTCAGTCACCGACCACGGCAAAAGATAAAGAAGAGATGAGTGTCATCCCCTATGCTTCAGCCATAGGATCTATTATGTATGCCATGCTGTGTACCAGACCCGATGTAAACCTTGCCGTAAGTTTGGTAGCAAGATACCAAAGTAATCCCGGCAAGGAACACTGGACAGCGGTCAAGAATATCATGAAGTACCTGAAAAGGACAAAGGACATGTTTCTCGTTTATGGAGGAGACGAAGAGCTCGTCGTAAAGGGTTACGTCGACGCTAGCTTCGACTCAGATCTGGATGACTCTAAGTCACAAACCGGATACGCGTATATGTTGAATGGTGGAGCAGTAAGCTGGTGCAGCTGCAAGCAGAGCGTCGTGGCGGGATCTACGTGTGAAGCGGAGTACATGGCAGCCTCGGAGGCAGCACATGAAGCGATTTGGGTGAAGGAGTTCATCACCGACCTAGGAGTCATACCCAATGCGTCGGGGCCGATCAAACTCTTCTGTGACAACACTGGAGCTATTGCCCTCGCAAAGGAGCCCAGGTTTCACAAGAAGACCAGGCACATCAAGCGTTGTTTCAACTCCATCCATGAAAATGTTCAAGATGGAGACATAGAGATTTGCAAAGTGCACACGGATCTGAATGTCGCAGATCCGCTGACTAAACCTCTCTCGCGTGCAAAACATGATCAACACCAGAACTCTATGGGTGTTCGATTCATCACAATGTAACTAGATTAGTGACTCTAGTGCAAGTGGGAGACTATTGGAAATATGCCCTAGAGGCAATAATAAAAGTATTATTATATTTCATTGTTCATGATAATTGTCTTTTATTCATGCTATAACTGTATTATCCGGAAATCGTAATACACGTGTGAATACTTAGACCACACTATGTCCCTGGTAAGCCTCTAGTTGACCAGCTCGTTGTGATCAACAGATAGTCATGGTTTCCTGACTATGGACATTGGATGTCGTTGATAACGGGATCACATCATTAGGAAAATGATGTGATGGACAAGACCCAATCCTAAGCATAGCATAAAAGATCGTGTAGTTCGTTTTGCTAGAGCTTTGCAAGTGTCAAGTATCTCTTCCTTCGACCATGAGATCGTGTAACTCCCGGATACCGTAAGAGTGCCTTGGGTGTATCAAACATCACAACGTAACTGGGTGACTATAAAGGTGCATTACAGGTATCTCCGAAAGTAGCTGTTGGGTTGACACGGATCGAGACTGGGATTTGTCACTCCGTATGACGGAGAGGTATCTCTGGGCCCACTCGGTAATGCATCATCATATTGAGCTCAATGTGACCAAGGTGTTGGACACGGGATCATGCATTACGGTACGAGTAAAGTGACTTGCCGGTAACGAGACTGAACAAGGTATTGGGATACCGACGATCGAGTCTCGGGCAAGTAACGTACCGCTTGACAAAGGGAATTGCATACAGGGTTTGATCGAATCCTCGACATAGTGGTTCATCCGATGACAACATCGAGGAGCATGTGGGAGCCATCATGGGTATCCAGATCCCGCTGATGGTTATTGACTGAGAGCGTCTCAGTCATGTCTGCTTGTCTCCCGAACCCGTAGGGTCTACACACTTAAGGTTCGGTGACGCTAGGGTTATGAAGATATGTATATGCAGAAATCCGAATGTTGTTCGGAGTCCCGGATGAGATCCCGGACGTCACGAGGAGTTCCGGAATGGTCCGGAGGTAAAGAATTATATATAGGAAGTGCTGTTTCGGGCATCGGGACAAGTTTCGGGGTTATCGGTATTGTACCGGGACCACCGGAAGGGTCCCGGGGGTCCACCGGGTGGGGCCACCTGTCCCGGGGGGCCACATGGGCTGTAGGGGGTGCGCCTTGGCCATCATGGGCCAAGGGCACCAGCCCCTATAGGCCCATGCGCCTAGGGTTTCCCCCTAGGAGGAGTCCTAGTGGTGGAAGGCACCCCTAGGTGCCTTGGGGGGGAGGGAAACCTCCCCTAGGCCGCCGCCCCCCCTAGTAGATCTCATCTACTAGGGCCGGCGCCCCCCTGGCACCCCTATATATAGTGGGGGAGAGGAGGGACTTCATACACCAGCCCCTGGCGCCTCCTCCTCCCCCCGTTACGTCTCTCCCTCGTAGTCTCGGCGAAGCCCTGCTGCTGTGACGCCCTGCATCCACCACCACGCCGTCGTGCTGCTGGATCTTCATCAACCTCTCCTTCCCCCTTGCTGGATCAAGAAGGAGGAGACGTCTCCCGTCCCATACGTGTGTTGAACGCGGAGGTGCCGTCCGTTCGGCGCTGGTCATCGGTGATTTGGATCACGTCGAGTACGACTACATCATCACCTTGCAAGCTTCCGCACGCGATCTACAAGTGGTATGTAGATGCAAACTCTCTCCCTAGACTCGTTGCTTAGATGAACTCATAGATGGATCTTGGTGAAACCGTAGGAAAAATTTTAATTTTCTGCAACGTTCCTCAACAGGAGGGGGCAGGGAGAGGTAGATATTTCCGCGGAAGGCGAAAATTTGGAACCGCTTCAGACAAAAAACTGGAGCGCAAAGTGTCATCAGACACGGTCCCTTATTCAGACACGGTCCAAAGATATTTTGTGCTCCATCTCACATGGTTGGTTATAATAAACTGTGTGGGATCTACTTGATTTTTGGTCTTGATTTGAATTACATAATGGGGTCACAATGGCCATGGACGGTGTTTGAATTGCTAGACCTTTTATCTGCAGTGAAAATAAAAGAATATGAATTATTCAGGGTTCGTTTGGACATTTATATGCATTAAGTGAGTTTTAAATGCATTTATGTGCATAAGTCAAATTTGAACTACATGCACATGCTCCAGTGCATATAAATTCATTGAAAAATCAAATCTTTGTCCTTGGGTGCATGCTTAGGTCCCATGCCAGAAATGGGAATGAATTTCAAACACCATGGCACCGTTGATTGCCGGCAAAACATTGAGATGCCTGGTTTTTAAATTCTAGTAAATCCAAAACTCATCTGAAATTCATGAAACTTGGCATGCTATCATGGACCAGCATCAACATGTCGTGGTACAAATTTTGTCCCATTTGGGGCAGGTTTGGGTATATGCTTCTCGCAAACCGGAGCTTCTCACAACAAGCATGATAGTTTTCAGTAGGGAACGTCCCACCTTTGTTGACGAAACGATATCCATTGCCTCTTATTGCTTTCAAGTTATTCTTGTGTCAACACAGAAAAAAAGAAGTGTTGTGTTAATTTTTGTGATTTTTCGGGGTTCGTTTGGCCATTTTTATGCATTAACTGAGTTTTCAATGCATTTATGTGCATAACTCCAATTTGAGCAAATGCGCATGCTCCAGTGCATATAAATTGGTTGAAAAATCAAATCCGTGTCCTTGGGTGCATGCTTAGGTCCCATGCAAGAAATGGGAATAAATTTCAAACACCAAGGCACCGTTGATTGCCGGGAAAACATTGAGATGCCTGGTTTTTAAATTCTAGTAAATCCAAAACTCGTTTGAAATTCATGAAACTTGGCATGCTATCATGGAGCGGCATCAACATGTCGTGGTACAAATTTTGTCCCATTTGGGGCAGGTTTGGGTATATGCTTCTCACAAACCGGAGCTTCTCACAACAAGCATGATGGTTTTCGGTAGGGAACGTCCCACCTTTTGGGACGAAACGATATCCATTGCCTCTTATTGCTTTCAAGTTTTTTTCTCATGTCAACATAGAACAACAGGAGTGTTGTGTGATTTTTTGTGATTTTTTGGGGTTCGTTTGGACATTTTATGCATTAACTGAGTTTTCATTGCATTTACGCGCATAATTCAAATCTGAACTACATGTGCATGCTCTAGTGCATATAAATTGGTTGAAAAATCAAATATGTGTCCTTGGGTGCATGCTTAGGTCCCATGCAAGAAATGGGAATGAATTTCAAATACCAGGGCACCGTTGATTGCTGGCAAAACATTGAGATGCATGGTTTTTAAATTCTAGTAAATCCAAAACTCGTCTGAAATTCATGAAACTTGGCATGCTATCATGGAGCGGCATCAACATGCCGTCGTACAAATTTTGTCCCATTTGGGACAGGTTTGGGTAAATGCTTCTCACAAACCGGAGCTTCTCACAACAAGCATGATGGTTTTCGGTAGGGAACGTCCCATCTTTGGGGACGAAACGATATCCATTGCCTCTTATTGCTTTCAAGTTTTTTTTCTCGTGTCAACATAGAACAACACGAGTGTTGTGTGAATTTTTGTGATTTTTTGGGGTTCGTTTGGACATTTTTATGTATTAACTGAGTTTTTAATGCATTTATGTGCATAATTCAAATTTCAACTACATGCGGATGCTCCATGCATATAAATTGGTCGAAAAATCAAATTTGTGTCCTTGGGTGCATGCTTAGGTCCCATGCAAGAAATGGGAATGAATTTCAAACACCAGGGTACCGTTGATTGCTGGTAAAACATTGAGATGCCTGGTTTTTAAATTCTAGTAAATCCAAAACTCGTCTTAAATTCATGAAACTTGGGATGCTATCATGGAAGGGAACCTGACATGCTGTGGTATTTTTCGTGTCCATTTTGAGAGAAGGCGCACTCGAATAATGACAGCCAACAAAGGCATTTTGAAAAAAATAGCTGCCACTTTAATATCTCAAACGTTTGGATAATTCAAACCGTATGCGTTCAGTTAACCATTCATGTGACGCCACATGTACTGGTTTTAATGGCTATAGGAGGCGCCGTGTGGAAAGTTGCTTGACTGAACGGGAGGCGTGCGAGCGCAGTCCGGTGCGCAGGCTCACAGGGAAGCGTACAAGCTGTTCAACGCAGGATCTGTGCATCTCTTCAACGCAAACAGTTCAGATTATGGTATGCAAATTAAAGCCAGACTTCGGCGCTAAGCCAAGAGACACTGTGATTTATCAAAATATGCAGCTAAAAATCAATACCACTATCTATTTTTTGCAACTAAAATTCAGTAATTAAGCATAGATTTCATTCATACTAGAGATTAAGCAGTCGTTCTCACCGAGAAGCGAGACAGCCTTGGGCCGCCGTCCGCCTCGCTCCCACTGGTCTATATTAATGGCGCCGCCGAGCAGCCGCACCCCCTATCCTCGCCACACACACAATTCCTCTCTCTCCGCACGCATCCTCAATGTCGCTCTGAGTCCTCAAAGCTGTCAGTGTAGGAGGATGCCGCCGAAGCGCCCCATCGGAGGGAGTGGCGATGCCGGGGCTGCTGAAGCACCGAAGCACGGCGTGAATATGGAGACAGAAGTTCCTGTACCCGCCGACGAGGTGGAGAATGAGGCTGCCAACAAGCGGAGGAGGGTCAAGAAAGAACCGCAAGCGACTCCAGTAGGCCTAGACTTCATCAACAACCTCCCCGATGATATGTTGATAGTCATCATATCCCTCCTCCCAATCAAAAATCGGGCGAGGACAGCCGCCGTTTCCCAGTGGTTACGCACCCTATGGCTCCGCACCCATGTCGACATCCTCCACGCCCACAAGCTCTGCCATGGCTACCTTCAAAGCTTGGATGCGTTCTCCCAGATCCTCGGCAGTCACCATCATCCAATCAAAGGACTTTTCGCGGGCAAGTTCTGTTCCAATGGCAAGGAGCGAGCCAAGCTTGACGAGTGGTTCTGATCCCGCACCATAGATTAGCTCGAGAAGCTAAGTTATAATGATGGGCATATGAGCTTGCTGCCAACGTCCGCGCTCTGCTTCGCGCCCATGCTGCGTCTCACGCACCCGCTCTTTTTCTACCACGACTGAAGCACCTCGAGCTTGTCATCATCCGCATCCCAAAGGATGACATGGAGCGCCTGCTTCGCAGCTGTACTGCACTCGAGTTCCTTCATCTTCAGGCGATGAATTGGTCGAGTACCTTGCACATTACCTCCAGGACTCTCCACACTATTTATGTGTGTTGCTGGTGCTGCAACGAGAGATCACAGGACCACAATATGGTCACCCAGGACACACCTTCACTTGAGAGATTACTTGTAGTTGATCAACAAGGTCCAACAAGAATCAATGTCATTTCTACGCCTAAATGGAAAGTGGTGGGCTACTCGTCTGTCAAATACTACAACTTTCAGGTACAACAGTCGCCTTATATACCTCTCCTTCTTGACATCAACGTTATTTCTAGTTTTGAAGATGTATGTTCGTCTGTCATCCAGCAAAGCTTCACCCAGACTCTGGGCACAGTGAAGGTCTTGGCACTAGAATCTATCGTGCCCAACCTGGACCAAGTTTTCAGTTGTCTGAGATGCTTTCCGTGCCTGAAGAAGCTGTATATCGAGGTGATGTTCCTTTCCTGTTAAATGTTAACCATAAGGGAGTTCAATTTTTTGCACCTTTTCCCATGTTTACAATGACTATGTACTACGATTTCTGAAGGAATTTTGGAGAATTTTAGGACATACCCCCCCACCCCATATTGGTTGCTTCATTCATATGGTTACAATCATCCATAAGCATTTCTCCTTTGGATTCATCTGCACTAGTTTTCTTAGGGAATTTTTCATCCAATCCAACCTCTTGTGAAGAAGGCTACATGTTTCTAGATTGTAATCAAATTAATGCCCATGTTAATCATGACAGATCGAAGATGGCACGTTGGTGCATTTTACAAATCCTGCAAACCAAATGGGCGTGTAGCAGTGTTCAAAACTGCATGTAGGCACTAACACGTCTCTTCTTTTGCAGTGCATATTAGGCCTGGTGGAAGATGTTGATAACGACAATCACATCGAATGCCTAGATCTGCTTCTCTCAAATATTACTTTGAACTCCTATCGAGGGACCCCACCGGAGATTACACTCGCCATGTTCTTTCTTGACAGAACAAAGGTGCTGAGGGTACTGAGGTTGAACACACATTTAATTAGAAAAGATCAATGGTATGATTATCAGAGGCGGCTGGTACTACAGAATGGAAGTGCCTCCAAAAATGCCAAACTTCGTATTGGAAGAGCATATGGCAAAGCAATTAGAAGTTATTGTGTCAAACCCATAGATGACTTGTCAGCGATTGATCCCTTTTCAGAAATTACGCGGTTTGCAATGTTTGAATTTGGGCATCACTACTGCAGGATGCTACTAATGTGACACTACGATCAGAGACCCTTTGAGAAACTGTGTGCGATGCCATAATCGCAAACGGTGCTGTATGAAAACCGTCAAAAAAGGTGAAAACGTTTGCGATGGAGGATGCATCAAACACGGTTCAGATTTTAGTTGCGTGTGCGATCCAGGGCATACGGTTCAGTCCAATGAACTATTTACGATGTGGTGGAACAAAAGAAATGGGTATCCTGATGAAGGCGTGTGCGATATAGAGCATACGATTCAGTTGGATGAACTGTTTGTGATTAAGCAACACAAAAGAAACGGGCAACCAGATGAAGGTGTGAGCGATATACATCATACGGTTCACTCGGATGAACTGTTTGTGATTAGGCAACACAAAAGAAATGGTTAGCCAGATCAAAGTGTGTGTAATTGAGGGCATACACTTCAGAAGGATTAACTGTTTGCGATTAGGCAACATAACAGAAACGGCTAAGCCAGATCAAAGTGTCTGCGATTGATGGCATACACTTCAGATGGATGAACTGTTTGCGATTAGCCACAACAAACTGAAACAATTAGATAGATCAACGTGTGTGCGCTAGACGGGCACACCCATTCTAATTAAAAGATGTGTGCTGACATTGCCTATTGCGGTGCACCCTATGGTGCAAATGCCACATACGCGGCCGAGAAGGCATACGTGCCCACGTTACGCCTTCCGGGAATAGTGCCGCACTTAGAACCGTTAGTAAATTTTGAGCATGCGTCCCATCACATTCCAAATTGCAAACCTTTTCACACCGATCAAAACCTAAAAGGTTTCCCACTTAGGAGCGTATTACTACATGGTTATAAATACTACTACTCCAAGATGACTGCACATTCCTCCTCAACTCCTCATCCCCAAAAAGCCAAAAACAAACAAGTCATTCATCATCGTTTCCTTGCGTCCGCCATGGCCAGCGTGAGTTCTGGGTCGAGAGATTGCCACCAGGGAGAGGCGAGCCTAGAAGCGGGAGCACGAGAGATGTCCCGCCTCGCCGCGATTGTCCCGCCGCACGGCCATATAAGCAGAGAGGTGCTGCCGCGCCGCCGAAGCTGCAATGAGGACCCGCCGCGCTGTCGATGCAGCAGACTGGTCTGGCCATGCCGTGGAAGCAGAAGAGATGTCCCGCCGCGCCACGAATGCAGCAGAGATGTCCTCCCTTGCCACGGCGGCCTGGGAAAATGCCTTGCGGGCGGGCGAGGACTCTTACAAGCGCATGCGTGCCCTCGTCCATAGGCAGATGGATCAGATCTCCAGGTGGGTGAGGTTGCAGGATGACCTGCAAACCTCGTTTGAACAGTCTACCGACATCATCCGGCAACTAAATGAGAGCAATGCGAAGCTCCGGGCCGAGCGCGACCTGCTGAGGGGAAGATCATCGGAAGTGCAGAGCAGCAGGAGCAGAGCATTGCCTTATTGAAGAGGACCGGCATCATTGTCGAGAAACTTATGGACGAGAATAACAAGCTGCGCATCGAGCACAGAAGGCTGGTGGAGGAATCCATGGATGCTCTCAAGCAGGATCTTGAGGACAAGAAAGAGCTCGTCGCCGCATACCGCGGAGACTAGTTCCCGCTGCCTACAGCAACGCATCAAGAAAGTTGTGATCAGGGAGCCAGATCATTGTCTTCCTTCTTCTTTTGCCCTTGTATATTTCGGGCATTGCTGGATGTGGCTTTTTTTAATTATGTTTCTAAATATGTAAGACAATTATTATCCACTATCGTCGTCCTTATATTCATCATGCTTGCTATAAGTTGCAGTCGAAGCTATATAGGTCCGTCGTATCTTACATCAAGATCCGTGTAAAACATTCTTTTCAGATTTTCATTTTTCTCTCTTAAATCTCAGTCCGGTGAGACATATAGCCACGATGTAGAACAGGTGCTCGGGCACCATTAATGGAGACATTGGGAGGGAGGTGCACGGCGGGTAGCAGTCAAAGGGCTCTCCTTCCAATGAGCACGCGCAGGGGTCTGATCGCACGCCTTCCATACTCAAATAACTACCCTGCACGGCACCTCCTAGGCAATAAAAAAAGGGGACACGTGGCCGCACGTAATAGGTAAGTCGAACGCCCATGGTTTCAATAATACTTGTGTTTCTGATTTGTAACGTGACAACAATTGTTCCAAAATGACTTTGTTGATTGTTAATGTGTGGGCCTTCTCAAATTGGACAGAAAAATTACCACAGATGTTGGTGCCATGTCATGAGACCATGCCAAGTTTCATGATTTTCAGGCTTGTTTTAGAATTACATGAATTAAAAAACCAAGTTTTTCAATCTTTCGGCCGAGCCACGATGCCCAGATGTTTAAATTTCACTCCCATCTCTTGCATGGGACCTAGAAATTCACCCAAGGATACACATGTGATTTTTCAAACAACTTTGGTGCACTGGAGCATGTGCTTGTAGTTCAAATTTGAATTATGAACATTAAATTCCCAGAAACTCAATTAATGTATAAAAAGGCCAAACGAATCCGGGATTATTCCAAAATTTAGCACGGTACTTCTATTTGGTATAATCTAGCTATGTAAAGAAATAAGGCGGGAGAAGGCACTGTACGTATGTCGTTTCGCACACGGAGGTGACACGTTCCCTCTCGGAACCACGAGGCTTCTTGAGGGAAGCTCCGGTTTGCAAGAAGCTTACAACAAAGCTTGTCCCAATTTGGCCAAAAATATTTCCACAGCATGTTGGTGCCATGTCATGACACCATGCCAAGTTTCATGATTTTCAGGTGTGTTTTGGAATTACAGGAATTAAAAAACCAAATTTCTCAATCTTTTCGGTCGAGCCACGACTCCTAGATGTTTGAATTTCACTCCCATCTCTTGCATGGGACCTAGAAATTCACCCAAGGACTCACATGTGATTTTTCAAACAACTTTGGTGCACTAGAGCATGTGCTTGTAGTTCAAATTTGAATTATACACACTAAATGCCTAGAAACTTAATTAATGTATAAAAAAGGTGAAATGAGCCCAGAATAATTCCAAAATTTAGCACGGTACTTCTATTTGGTCTAATCTGGCTATGTAAAAAAATAAAGGCGGGAGAAGGCAGTGTACGTATGTCGTTTCGCAGACGGAGGTGACACATTACCTCTCGAAACCACGAGCCTTCGTGAGGGAAGCTCCGGTTTGCAAGAAGCTTACACCAAAGCTTGTCCCAATTCGGCCAAAAATATTACCGCAGCATGTTGGTGCCATGTCAAGACACCATGCCAAGTTTCATGATTTTCAGGTGTGTTTTGGAATTACGGGAATTGAAAAACCAAGTTTCTCAATCTTTCTGGCCGAGCCACGACGCCCAGATGTTTGAATTTCAATCACATCTCTTGCATGGGACCTAGAGATTCACCCAAGGACACACATGTTATTTTTCAAACAACTTTGGCGCACTGGAGCATGTGCTTGTAGTTTAAATTTCAATTATGCACATGAAATGCCCAGAAACTCAATTAATGTATAAAAAAGGCGAAACGAGCCCGAAATAATTCCAAAATTTTGCATGACACTTATACTTGGTCTGATCTGGCTGTGTAAAAAAATTAAGGCGGGAGAAGGCAGTATACGTATGTCATTTCGCACACGGGAGTGACACGTTCCCTTGCGGAACCACGAGCATTTTTAGGGAAGCTCCGGTTCGCTAGAAGCTTACAACAAAGCTTGTCCCAATTCGGCCAAAAAATTACCGCAGCATGTTCGTGCCATGTCATGACACCATGCCACGTTTCATGATTTTCAGGCCTGTTTTGGAATTACAAGAATTAAAAAAACCAAGTTTCTCAATCTTTCTGGCCGAGCCACAATGCCCAGATGTTTGAATTTCACTCCAATCTCTTGCATGGGACCTAGAAATTAACCCAAGGACACACATGTGATTTTTCAAACAACTTAGGTGCACTGGAGCCGGTGCTTGTAGTTCAAATTTGAATTATGCACATTAAATGCCCATAAACTCAATTAATGTATAAAAAGGCGAAACGAGCCTGGAATAATTCCAACATTTAGCATGGTACTTCTCTTTGGTCTAATGTGGATGTGCACAAAAATTAAGGCAGGAGAAAGCAGTGTACGTATGTCGTTTCGTACACGGAGGTGACACGTTCCCTCTTGAAACCACGAGCCTTCTTGAGGGAAGCTCCGGTTTGCAGGAAGCTTACACCAAAGCTTGTCCAAATTCGGCCAAAAAAAATTCCCGTAGCATGTTCGTGCCATGTCATGAGACCATGCCAAGTTTCATGATTTTCAGGTGTGTTTTGGAATTACAGGAATTAAAAAACCAAGTTTCTCAATCTTTTCGGCCGAGCCACGACGCCCAGATGTTTGAATTTCACTCGCATCTCTTGCATGGGACATAGAAATTCAGCCAAGGACACACGTGTGATTTTTCAAACAACTATGGTGCACTGGAGCACGTGCTTGTAGTTAAAATTTGAATTATGCACATTAAATGCCCATAAACTCAATTAATCTATAAAAAAGGCCAAACGAACACGGAATAATTCCAAAATTTAGTATGACACTTCTATTTAGTCTAACATGCATGTGTAAACAAATTAAGGCGGGAGAAGGCAGTGTACGTATGTCATTTCACACACAGAGGTGACAGGTTCCCTCTCGGAACCAGGAGCCTTCTTGAGGGAAGCTCCGGTTTGCAAGAAGTTTACACCTAAGCTTGTCCTAATTCAGCCAAAAAATTTACTACAGCATGTTGGTGCCATGTCATGATACCATGCCAAGTTTCATGATTTTCAGGCTTGTTTTGGAATTACATGAATTAAAAAACCAAGTTTCTCAATCTTCCGTCCGAGCCACGACGCCCAGATGTTTAAATTTCACTCCCATCTCTTGCATGTGACCTAGAAATTCACCCAAGGATACACATGTGATTCTTCAAACAACTTTGGTGCACTGGAGCATGTGCTTGTAGTTCAAATTTGAATTATGCACATTAAATGCATAGAAACTCAATTAATGCATAAAAATGCCAAATGAACCCGGAATAATTCCAAATTTAAACATGACACTCACGTACTTGTTGCATGTTCACTGTACGTAAATGTTCTAGCAATTCAAACACCATCCTTTCCCTCTGTAACACCATTTTGTCTTTCAAAACATAATGAAAAAAATCAGGTATACCACAAACGGTTTACAAGAAAGAATCATGTGGGATGCGATATAAAATATCTTAGCGCACCGTCTTATCTAGCTTACGCAGGAAGCTTCATCGTCTACAGTCCACCGCCCACGCTTGAACCACACTTGCGCGCCAGTTTCTCGCAGCACCGAGCGAAATGTTTTTGCCACTGCGGAAATATCTATCTCCCCGCCCCTCCCTCCTACCAAAAGCCACATTTCCACTGTTCCTCCCTGCTCTCCAAGTTCAAACCTTCACTGCTGCTTGCTGGCAGCTTAGCCTCCTCCTCGGTGACCCTTCTTCTTGCAGCGCCGCCTCCTCGTCGGCTACCCTTCGTCTTGAATCGCCGCCTCCTCGCCGGTGACCCTTCTTCTTGCAGCGCCACCTCCTTGTCAGCGACCCTTCTTCTTGCTGCGCGGTCTCCTCGCTGTCAACCCTTCTTCTTGCTCCGCGGCCTTGTCGATATGGTCAGGTAATCCACACCCCACCCACACCATCCTCCTCCTTTCTCGTCCCACATGCCCCGACTGACGGAGTGACACCTTCCACCGAAATCACTGCCCCCTCCTCCAATTAAGCGCCACCCACAGCCATTTTACACGCAGTATAGCATGGACCTAAGTAGCATGCGGCCGCACGCGCGAACAAGGTCACTATGGCTGACATGCGTGTCGACCACCAGATCTTAGAGGAGCACCTCGTCTTCGAGGCCACCATTGACACTGCCGCACGGTTGTCTACTTTAAAATACAATTCGTGATGTTTTCTAGAGGCCACCGCTAGTGCCTTCTAGTGATTTGTCCTCTATAATGTTAATATGCAATCTGATGTTTAGTTAACAGTTTGGTCCTCTGAAATGTAATGTTCATTTAACACTTTGGTCCAACAATTGCTACATTTCGTAGTACTATTCTCAAGCATTCTTTGTTTTGTTAACTGTCTTATCTTCTAGTACATGTTTCCATTCTGCAATGACGTGCTCAGTTAACTATTTTGGTTCATTTGGTCTGCTGTCCATTTAACTATTTAGTTCAGTTCTGCAATTTGATTTTCATTTGCTGTGGTTACAATTTTCTATTGTTATGCATGTGACACCAATCGAATTTGGTTGTACTCAATAAATATTTTACTGATAGTATGGAAAATCTTACTTAACCTGATCAAGATCTTCCTTATGTGTGTTGCAGGGAAACAATGGGAGACACTGCTATAACACCCTCGATGCGACTATATCTCCCACGTGTCGAGGCATGACTTAGAGGCATAATCGCATTGAAGGCATATGTCGCAAGTTAGGCAATCTTCGCAACATCCCATGTAATATGAATAATAAAGGGGAGATAACATAGTTGGCTTACACTTGCCACGTCAATCAAGTACATAAATAACATTACATCAACCAAACACACATGGCCCGACTACGGCACCAAAATGAAAGATAACCCAACATGCGACACGGTCCCAATCACCCCCAACTGGGCACCACTACTGATCATCGGGAAAGGAAACATAGTAACATTGAGAGTCTTCGTCAAACTCCTACTTGAGCTCAAGTGCGTCTCCTGGAGCGGAATCATCAGGCCCTGCATCTGGTGTAATAGTAATCTGTGAGCCACAGGGACTCAGCAATCTCGCACCCTCGCGATCAAGACTATTTAAGCTTATAGGTAAAGCAAGGTACAAATGTATGTGGAGCTGCAGCAAGCGACTAGCATATATGGTGGATAACTTGTTCGCAAAAGAGAGCGAGAAGAGGAGGCAAAGCACGAGCGCGAAACTAGAGAACAACCTGCGCAAACATTACTCCAACACCATGTCCACTTCCCGGACTTCGCCGAGAAGAGGCCATCACGGTAACATACTTAGTTGATTCATTTTAATTAAGTTAAGGTTCAAGTTATCTACAACCGGACATTAACAAATTCCCATCTGCCCATAACCGCGGGCACAGCTTTCGAAAGTTCAAATCCCTGCAGGGGAGTCCCAACTTAGCCCATGACAAGCTCTCATGGTCAATGAAGGAATAGACCTCCTCCCAAGACGTTCCGATCAGACTCGGTATCTCGGTTCTTCAAGACACTTCGATAGGTTAAAACAAGACCAGTAACGCCGCCCGAATGTGCCGACAAATCCTGATAGGAGCTGCACATATCTCTTTCTCAGGGCACACTCAGATGAGACTAGCTATGAGTAAAACCAACCCTCAAGTTTCCCCGAGGTGGCCCCGCAGGCAGCTCAGTTCGGACCAACACTCAGAGGAGCACTGGCCCGGGGGGGTGTTAAAATAAGATGACCCTTGGGCTCCGGTAACCCAAGGGAAAAAGAGGCTAGGTGGCGAATGGTAAAACCAAGGTTGGGCATTGCTGGAAAAGCTTTAATGAAGGCGAACTATCAAGGGGTTCCCATTATAACCCAATCGCATAAGGAACGCAAAATCCGGGAACATAACACCGATATGACGGAAACTAGGGCGGCAAGAGTGGAACAAAACACTAGGCGAGAGGCCGAGCCTTCCACCCTTTACCAAGTATATAGATGCATTAAGATAACATAGCAATATAATGATATCCCAACAAGTGAATAAATGTTCCAACAAGGAACGACCTCCAATCTTCACTTGCAACTAGCAATGCTATAAGAGGGGCTGAGCAAAGCGGTAACGTAGCCAATCAATGGTTTGCTAGGACATGGTGGGTTAGAGGTTTGACATGGCAATTTGGGAGGCTTGAAAGCAAGTGGTAGGCATCGTAGCATTGGCATAGCAAAAGAGCGAGCAAACTAGCATAGCAAAGATAGTAGTGATTTCGAGGGTATGATCATCTTGCCTGCACAGTTGTCAGAGTTGACTGGATCCTCGAAAGCAAACTCAACGGGCTCCTCATTAGAGAACTCATCTCCCGGCTCTACCCAAACAAGACAAACAAGCAACAAGGATACAATCAACCACGTGCAAACTCAAACAACGCAATGCAAAGATGGTATGCTATGCGGGATGCGATGCGGGATGCGAAATGCAAGATATGACAGGAAATGCAGGAACCTGGCCTCAACTTTGAAAACCAAGTGTGCCACTGGAAAGGTGAGATGAAATCGCTTGAAAACGATATAAAGAACGCCGGAATCGGAGTTACGGTTTGGAAATGGCAAGCGATTCAAAAATGACACCGGTCTGCGATCTACAGCAAGTAGCCATCTAAATGCAATGAGATGAACATGCTACAGCACCCAAACATGACAATAAAATACATGGCAGGGATGCATTCAATATTCTTAACAAAAGTCTAGCACTGAGCTACGGCCAATTCATCCATTAACAGGTTCAAACAAGCATGGCAAAAATGCATATGACAAACAGATTTCAGACTTAGTGAAATCAACACTTGTCTGGAATTTCAGATCAGGTAGCCCTCTTCGGAGCAACAAAACTACATGGTACAGGATCTGAACATGGAAAAGTAAAGCATGGCATGGAGCTACTCAAAGAGATTAACAAAAGTCCCTTAGTGACCTTGAGCCAAAAGGGATCAGAAAATACAATTGCAAGCATGTAAACATGGCAAAAACATAATCAGTTTTCAGACTTAGTGAAAACTAGCACATGCTGAAACATATCTCAAGTAGGCATGTTTACGGGTTTGATGCACTCACTACGGTGCAAGTCATGGCAAGACAAGCATACATCCATCAAGAAGGCACAAAATGCAAGCTAGACATGGCAAGAACAATAGCATAGCATGCACGGATCAACTACAACATCATCGGCAAAATTGCAAACAAGTTGACAATCTGCCCAGATTCACAAAGTAGCAAAAGTAGAGCTCGATTGACTCAAGCTAGGGTGCTCCATAATTGTAAACAAAGACATGGATGGATAGACCTCTACAAGATTAACAAAACATCCTTACTGATAATCCTCAAAAGAGGCACGGATCACTAGGAAACAACATGAACATATGGCAACATGAGATAAACCGATCAAGGACTTGGTGGAATTGCTAAGTCCTTGAAAATAGAATTAACAAGTGCACCACTTTGTAAGCTTGCAGAAGACACCACACACATCACAAAAATATATGGGTTGCACCTCTGGAAAGATGACAAAACCCTTAACAAAACATATGTAGAACTCATGGGCATAGCATGCACACATTAATCATGGCAAAAATGACAAAAACCTAAATGGAGTAGCAGATCTGACAATTAACTCAAGTATCCCTCTTCTAACAGCATTTCGGGCATCACGATGAGCTCAAATGAAAATGATGCAATGGTATGAAATGATGTACTCTCTGAGATGAACATTTTGATATGCTATATGCATGAATCGGAGCTACGGATGCCAAGTTACGGAGCCACGAACAAGAGCACTTGAACTGAAAAAATCAGGGACTTGGACGAATTTGACCTAGGGTTCGTCCCAGATCTAGATTGGCACGTGAACCGAGGAGCTCCGGCGAGGCGGTGGCTTCTTTGGCGAGCACTGTTCGTCGGCGGGGAGGAAGAGGCCAGAGGAGGGAGAGGCGAGGTCGGCCGGGGCGGACGGAAGCGGTTGGCACGGCGGCGGCACGTGGATGCGGCGGCGCCGCGAGCTCGGCGGCCGGAGCGGAGCGGGGCGGCGGTGGCCGGCTCCGGCGAGGAGGAGGCGGGCGGCGGCGGCGC
>NC_041380.1:285936844-286040077 GCF_002162155.2 Triticum dicoccoides | reverse complement strand
GGCCGGCCGTGGGCTCCCGGGTCGCGCGGTGGGAGGCGGCGGCGGAGGACACATGGCGGGCGGCGGTTGGCTGGGGCGCGGCGGCGGACACGTCCGGCGGCGAGGAGAGCGGTTTTTAGGGTTTGAGGACGAGGGGGATCCGGAATTTCAGAGGAGGGGCTAGTTTTATAGGTAGAGGGAGCTAGGAGAGTCCAAATGAGGTGCGGTTTTCGGCCACGCGATCGTGATCGAACGCTCTAGATGATGGAGCAGAGTTAGGTGGGTTTTGGGACAAATTGGAGGGGTGTTGGGCTGCAACACACACGAGGCCTTTTCGGTCCCTCGGTTAACCGTTGGAGTATCAAACAAAGTCCAAATGACCGAAACTTCATAGGAGGTCTACCGGTAGTAAACCAAGGCCGCTTGGCAAGTCCCGGTCCAATCCGGAAATGTTTAATCCCCACACACGAAAGAAATCTAGAAATGGCCACCTGAGGAGAACGAAGCGCCGGAATGCAAAACGGACAACGGGGAAAATGCTCGAACGCAAGAGACGAACACGTATGCAAATGCAATGCACATGATGACATGATATGAGATGCATGACAACGGCAATAACACACGGAGACAAAGACCCGTACCCGAGAAAATAAAATAACTTAACGCCGGAAACGGCAAGAGTTGGAGTACAAGTTGGGAAAGTTACATCTAGGGTGTTACAACTGCGGTTTACCATCGAGGTTTGTTCAAGAAGGGTCCTTTGGCTAATAGCACATTATTGTGCAGTTGCAGGAATCATTCTAATATTTAGATTTCTTACAATTTGGTCTTGCACATGTAGGTCCTGCTGTCAGAGGCTTAGACCCACTGTTCGACCCATTTTGCATATGGGGAAATGAGATGTCCATGAATATCTGTCAAGTCAAGAAACTCAGAAAGATTGTTAGCATGAAGAAACTTGCGACGAATAACAGAAAGATCTTTGTTTGCACAATGAAGAAGACATCAGTCAACTATAGGATGGTACCGACTCTTTTACCTTGTTTTTACCCCTTGCGCCATTTCAAAATTTACAACAACGATTTATGCATAGCTTTGTTTTCGGTACTTTTCAAGGCAGTTCACCGATGATTACCTCTCAAACCACATGCATGGTCAAGAGGCGATGAAGGTATTCATTCAGCACCCACGGTAAAATATTGAAGTCTTGCTGAAGAGGACGAACGTTGGGCGGGCAATTATCCATAGCCACTGGCCTAAAGTTGCAAGGACATTCAAGATCGCTGAAGGCTCAATATTTGCCTTCCGCTTCTGTAGTTTCCCAGATGAGATTCATCTTTCTATTTACCGTGTATGATTCTACTTTCCCAAGGTATTTGATGCTGCATGTGAAACTTGGTGTCGTTGTGTAATGGCGTAACTGAGTGCTGAAGCTATCTGATGTAATTTGATTATGAAATCCTGGTTGCTTTTATATGGATATGAAATATCTGGTGTGTTTTATAAGAAATATCAGTTTAATACTTTGATTAGTACATGGATTATCAATAATAGGCTAATTACCCTGCTTATTGGGGTTTTCTATTGCAAATGGTTACTCAGATAGTACCATGGGCGATGAACTCAAACAACCCACACGGTTTCTAGAAAGTAGGCGTGTTCGATCAACTAACAATCACACACGGCTTCCGGCAGCGAACTGTTTGCGTTAGGCCACCTTGCACACACGTTTGCACACAAAGAACTATGTGGGATGTACATACCTACGGAAATGATTTTCTGGGATTCACCGTGTGGGATATACATACCTACGGAAATGATTTCTGGGATTCACCGTGTGGGATAAACATACCTACGAAAATGATTTCTGGGATTCGCCGTGTGGGATATACTTACCTACGGAAATGATTTCTAGGACTCACCATGTAGGATGTACATACCTACGGAAATGATTTCTGGGATTCACCATGTGGGATGTACATACCTTTGGAAATGATTGGGTTTCCATGCCTCGCCCGATCGCACACGGCCCCAGCTTGGGTCCCATGAGGACCTATCCCCGACGATTTCTGGGTCGTGTGGGAAGGACCCCCCCTATCGCCCACACTCACTTGGCGACAGTTCCAAATGCCGTCGCGGAAAGGGGTTTTAAACCATTTGTTTAGGACGTCGTTGTACCAGTGCGTTGTAATCTTTGAATTTGAACCTTGCAATATTTATGGTATTTGTTATATTGAACCGTCTCTGTTCTCTTGTCTCAACGCAAAGAGTTCATCTGGGTGAACCGCATGTCGTACATCGCACACACCTTGATCTGGCTGACCGTTTGTTTTGTGTTGCCTAATCACAAACAGTTCATCCGAGTGAACTGTATGATGTACATCGCACACACCTTGAACTGGCTGACCGTTTCTTTTGTGTTGCCTAATCACAAATAGTTCATCCGAGTGAACTGTATGTTGTACATCACACACGCCTTCATCAGGCTGCCCGTTTCTTTTGTTCCGCCTCATCGCAAACGGTTCATTGGACTGAACCGTATGCCCTGGATCGCACACGCAACTAAAATCTAAACCGTGTTTGATGCATCCTCCATTGCAAATGTTTTGCACCTTTTTGACGGTTTTTACATCCCTGTTTATGATTAATGCATCGCACACAGTTTCGTGAAAGGGTCTCTGATCGTACTGTCGCGTTAGTAGCATCCTGCAGTAGTGATAGAAGTGTGATGATCATAATTATTCTTTTTTAGAGCAGTGCCCTAGTGAGGAAAGGATGATGGAGACTAGGATTCCCCCACAAGTCAGGATGAGACTCCGGACAATGAGAGAAAAAAGTATATATAAAAAGAAAAAAAAAGAAAAAAAGAAAAAGAAAGAAGAAAGAAAGAAAATAATAAATAAAAAGAGAGAAGGGGCATTGTTAGTATCCTTTACCACACTTGTGCTTCAAAGTAGCACCATGTTTTTCATTTGGAGAGTCTCCTATGTTGTCACTTTCATATACTAGTCGGAATATTTCATTATAGGGTTAGATGCACACCCACTTAGTTCTCATAATGAGCTTTCATACACTTATAGCTCTTAGTGCATTCGTTGCATGGCAATCCCTACTCCTCACGTTGATATCGATTGATGGGCATCTCCATAGCTCGTTGGTTAGCCGCATCGATGTGAGACTTTCTTACCTTTTTGTCTTATTTATATTTACCCCTATCATCATACTCTATTCCACCCGTATTGCTATATACATGGCTTGCGCTCATGTATTGCATGAGAGTTGAAAAAGCTAAAGCGCGTTAAAAGTATGAACCAATTTCTCAGCTTGTCATCGGGGTTGTGCATGATAAATACTTTGTGTTAAGAAGACAGAGCATGACAAGACTATATGATTTTGTAGGGATAGCTTTCTTTAGCATTGATATTTTGAAAGACATGATTGTTTGTTGGGATGCCTGAGTGTTGATGTCTTTATGTAAAATTATAGACTATTGCTTTGAATCACTTATGTCTTAATATTCATGCCATGACTAGACATATGGTACAGTTTATGCTAGGTAGCATTCCACATCAACAATTATCTTTTTTATCATTTACCTACTCGAGGACGAGCAGGAATTAAGCTTGGGGATGCTAATATGTCTCCGTCGTATCTATAATTTTTGATTGTTTCATGCCAATATTATACAAGTTTTACATACTTTGGGTAACTTTTTATATGATTTATTGGACTAACCTATTGATCCAGTGCCAAGTGTCGGTTCTTGTTTTCTGCATGTTTTTTGTATCAAAGAGTATCCATATCAAACGAAGTCCAAATGCAATAAAAATTTATGGAGAATTATTCTGGAATATATGTGATTTTTCGAAGTTGGAATCACCGCAAACGGAGGCCCACACAGGGCACAAGACACCAGGGTGCGCTAGAGGCCCTTGGCGCGCGGTGGTGGGTTGTGCCCACCTCGTACGTCGGTTGGACCTCTACTTCAGGCGCAAGGAAGCTTATATCTGGAAAAATCATGTTAAAATCTCAGCGCAATCGAAGTTGCGGATCTCCAGGAATATAAGAAACTGTTTTTGGCCAGGTCTGGGAACGGCGAAACAGAAGAGAACAGAGAGGGAGATCCAATCTCTGAGGGGATCCCGCCCCTCCGCCACCATGGAGACCATGGACCAGAGGGGGAACCCTCCTCCCATCTAGGGGGGGAGGAAGAAGAAGGAGGGGGCCCTCTCCCCCATGCTTCCGGTGGCGCCGGAGTGCCACCAGGGCAACGATCGGGATGGCAATGTACATCAACTCTCTCCCCCTCATTGCAGCAGTGTAACACACCTTCTCCCCAATGTAATATCTACTTAAACATGGTGCTCAACTCCATAAATTATTTCCCAATGATCTATGGTTATCCTATGATGTTTGAGTTGACCCGTTTTGTCCTGTGGGTTAATCGTGATCTTGGTTGCATGATTGTATATTTTAATTATGGTACTGTCCTACGGTGCCCTACGTCTCGCGCAAAAGCAAGGGCCCCTTGCTGTAGGGTGTTGCAATATGTTTATGGTTTGCTTATTGTCAGTGTTGCGAGAGTGATAGAAACTTTAACGCGGATAGGTGGGTTATGGCGTATGGGAGTAAAGAGGACTTGATACGTAATGCTATGGTTGGGTTTCACGACCTTAATGATCTTTAGTAGTTGCGGATGCTTGCTAGAGTTCCAATCATAAGTGCATATGATCCAAGTAGAGAAAGTATGTTAGCTCATGCCTCCCCCTCATATAAAATTGCAAGAATGGTTAACGGTACTTGTTAACGATTGCCTAGGGACAAATAACTTTCTTGTTGACAAAAGCTTTCCAGTTTTATTACCTTGCAATTTATCCGTAGTTTTATTCTCGCAAAGTACTCGTAGTTTTATCATTGCAAAATAGTTTCATACTCGTTTCTGGTAAAGCAAACGTTAAAGTGTGCGTAGAGTTGTATGAGTGGTCTATAGAACTTGAGGGAATATTTGTTCTACCTTTAGCTCCTCGTTGGGTTCGACACTCTTATTTATCGAAAAAGGCTACAAATGATCCCTTATACTTGTGGGTTATCAGTAATCACACCACCTTTGCCAAAATCAGGGAAGCACAACTCGTTCCTCCCTCGATCAGACGATGGCAAAAGACTAATGATCATTCGCACACATGAGTCAAAAAAGTTATATTGCAAAATCTTACCATGTACGAGCACCGTGAAATACGTGAGTATCCGGACAGTGGTTGTTACGTCTATGAGCAGGATACCAGCTTTCTTGGGGCCTTTAGGATTTTTGAGTTGGAGGCAGGTAAACAGCCTTGATTCACACTCTGTTTCTCGGACTCAGTTTTCCGATTAACCAGGAGATCACCATTGGCAAGGACCATGGTGGCAGAGGGGCTCTGTATGCTATGGAAAACTGTGTCTACATAGCGAGCCCTAGGACTTCGGGAGCAAACTCCCCTGATTGTCAACGATACAGCCTGCAGCCAAAAGTAGGTGAGAATGACAAAGGCATCTGGATTAACTTTGATCCTTGGATGTCTCCCATCATAGGTAATTGGGCTGTAGCGTCGAAAGGGTGGAGTACTTGTGTCTCCGGATCACTGATCACTAAAGTGAGGCTGCAAATTATGATGGTGTTGGATCACCCCTCTTCAAATGACTTGATGTCTTTGCTTCTTATTCTGGATGGGTAGTTCTCTCTTTTGTTATGCATATTCCTTGTCATTTGGTCATCCTCATCTATTTCACTCTTACTATGTAATAGTTGCCTCTATTTTGAATGTCATTCTCGTCAGGATCACGAGAGTTTGAGCGCCGCAGATGGGTGCGTTTTGGTGGTGTAGCAAGACTTCTTATGAACTATCATGCTTGTTGTTTATGTCAGTAGTAGTCACTAGTCAGTGTTTGAATGTTGTATATATCGTTGTTTCGAACTGTTTATTGTCTCGCACTACTGGTGGGCTAAATGAGGGCATCACCATTCTCCAGTGTTCAGAGTATATCTCCTTTTTTCAAGTTATAATTTGAGCTCACTGTCTTTTCAATGATGTACACTTGTTTGGGCCAATGAGGTGTCGTCGAATATGCGCCGAGTTGTAACACAATTCCAAACAGGTCAATTATGACTCTCAGGCCGAGCTCTCAAAAGATCCTCAAAAAATGTTGGGCTCTCAAAAAAGAAAGAATAAGGACTCTTAGGCCGACATGTGGGCGCCACCGGTGTTTTCCTGCGCTTGCGTGCCGAGAGAATATTGGCACATGTTCGAAATTCATGCTACCTTTTCATCCCCAATCTCCCATCCCTCCCCACCTCTGGAATCTCTATTCCTACTCCAGTTCCCCCAAATCCCCCTCCTATACTCCCCGTACTCAAGCGCACTATCATGTTGCCGGTCAACATGGATCTCCAAGCCGGAGATCTCGAGGTCCATCCTGCCTTCTAGAGCTGCATGTTGTCGCTCTACTGTGGCATGGCGGCGCTTGACGACCAGTTTGCCGGCAAAGTGCTGATAGTAACCATCAACATCGACCGACCTCCCGTCTCACTAGACGACCTTGTCAAAGCTCTTGGCATTACGCACGACATCCAGATAAGTGACTTGCTCGTCAAAGGCTGTCCGCCACCGGCTGATTTCTTTGTTAGGTTCCGGACAACTTTTGACTGCAGTCATGTGTTCGAATCTTCCCGGCATGTGTTCTGCAATGGCGCGCTGGTGAGCTTTGATCGGTGGCACCCAGGATGGGGCTCAGTGCCCACTGAGCTTGAGTTTTTAACAAAGCTTACCCTCAACGGCATGCCTCGACGTGCTTGGAACAGTGAGTCCATGAATGAGCTTATCAACGACCTTGGAGGTAAGCTCGTAAGTATGTTTGTTCCTCCAGATAGCTGGGCTCTGACGGTTATGGAATGGATGAAGAAGCCGTCCACCATATCGAAGGTGATTGGTGTTGAGATACCGGTGCAGGAACTGGGGTTGTACTGTTCGTCACCACCAAGGCCGTCGCGGACCACATTAGGTATGTACCTGTATCGAGTGTTTGTGCATGTCGAAGAAGTGGTCAATCCATCAATTGACATCCTGCCGCCGCCGCTAGCGCCAGGGTCTGTCGACGACGACCATTACAGGAGTCAACATCAGACTTTCCCCGTGTTGTTTGGAACGATGGATGGCACAGGGCCTACTCCATCGCGTGGAGGAGGCCACTACTTGTTTGGGAGAAGAGACAGGGCTGGCTGCCTGGATGTGCTCTAATTTGAGGTAACAACTGAATCTTGTCAGATACTTGTTAAATCCCAGCTATCGATGTGAAGCACTGATGTGGCAGTACATTTGATTGTGACCTTTTCTATTTTTGTACCTGAACTTTTTTAGAAAGGGTTGTACGTCAACTTAATGTGTAGAACTTATTTTGTTGTCTGTCTGTTTTCTTTGCACAATATTCATGATATTTCCCCGTCATTGATAAATACGATGAACCGTTATGTACGAGTTCGTTCATTTCAACATAGCCCTACCCGTAGTGATCCACTACTTCTACCCTGATTGTGTCGGCTGTGTGAAATTTTTGTACGCAAGTTTAATGTGCTATGATGTTCTATACGATTGTGTCAACTATATAAGTTTTTACTGAGCATCAGCAATGCATATGGCTAAAAGATGTATTTACGAGCATCGGTCGATGGGTCTCTCTCAACACACACACAAGTGGGACCCGTTGAATTATTTGTTTGCTCGTGACAACTTTTATTTAGGTTCCACTATACTCTAACTTTTTTCTTAAGTTATTAATTGAGCTCAGTGATTTCAAAAAGTTGTACAGAAGCCTTGTTTGGGCCTTTCCGGCGTCGTTGAATGTGGGCTGAGTAGCCACGTAAGGTTGTATTGTACTACACAGGCCTTTTTTAACATCGGCAATGCAACCGGGCCGACAGTTGTACACAATATCCGAAAATAAGCGCAGCCTGGCCTATCTTTCTTTTGATAAAATAAAATGCACAACCCAGTTCATTTTTTCTATAATAATATTACCAAGCCCAACTTAATTTTTTAATAATATTCATATCTCAATATTATGTTTATACGAAATGCTCAGTCCAGACCATCATTGTTTTTTCACCCATCCCAAAAAATGGGTCCATTTCTAGTAAAATCAAATGGCTTGTAAATTATCAGAAATGATAAATGAGTTGCATGTACGCAATATTATTTTTGACCCGGCCCAGTAAATAGGTGTATTCAAATAAGTAACCAAATGCGCTGTAAATTATCATAAATAGTATTTTTTGAGAAACAATTATCATAAATAGTAAATCGTCTATTATTATTAATTTTAACCAGCCTAGGAAACAGATTATATTTTGAGTCAAAGCCCATGAAATAGATGTATTGGCAAACAAAATGAAATGGGCTGTAAAACCTAAATAAATGGGCTGCATTCTGCCACAGCTTTCGAAGTTGACTTTGTTGGCCCACTAGACGAAGCCTGCGCAAGGTGTTGTCCATTTAGTGAACAAAACGATTTAATGGTCTAAAACAAAGAGTCAACAAATTATGTTGACATCTGTAGTCGTTGGATTGGCATCCAACGGCTATCCTGCTTCTTCAATCTCTGATCTAGTTGCTCTTGCTCCAGCCGCCAAAACCACCGCCGACTGGAGCGCCTACATCTGCCTCACGTGGCCGGCTGTGCTGCCGCGCAGGCCTCACCGCCCCACTCTACTCCCAACGGTGGCCAGGTCATACATGTACTCACCCACACCTTCTGTTATTCTCCGGTGAAGGCAGCCGAACCAGTCCTTCGTACTCCCCTCCGCTAGGGACTCCAGTGCCCCTTGTTCCATGACTCCAGATCGTTCCCATCTTAGGCCTCGCTTTCATCCACCGCCTTGGTGCTCTTGGCGCGGCATGTTCAACATGGTCAAGGTACGCCTTCCGTCGGAAGAGGACTGTATGTGGACAGGCTGACAGCTGGGTCCACGACCATGATACATCTCCAATGTATCTATAATTTTAGATTGTTCCATGCTATTATATTATCTATTTTGGATGTTTTATATGCATTAATATGCTATTTTATATTATTTTTGGGACTAACCTATTGTAACATCCAAATTTTCAATTTGGATGTTAATCATTAAGTCATCACATGCATCCAAATTTTAGCATTTTTGAATTTGATTTATTTGGACATTTTGATCCAAGAGACCTTAAGCAACTCAAAGACCATTTGAGAGAGTTGGAGGTTTTCACAAAAAATCCATTTTTGAGTTTTCAAAATTGGTAATTTGGATCAAGGTGATTTTTATTTGAAATTATTTTTCCAATTATTTCAAAATAAATAAAATAAAGAGAGAAGATAATATGACTTCTTCAAAACAGCGAGCAAATAATGGAAATTTAATTTTGAATAAAAATATATTTTATTTGAATTTTATTTGATGTTTTATTCGGTTAAATTAGGGGAAAATTGCATTTTTAAAAGTTGCATTTTAGTCCAGAAAAATGTTCACTTGGTCCTAAATATTAGGAGAGGAACGCGAAAATTATTTTTGGAATTTTAGGATTTTTACTTTATTTTATTTTGGATTTTTTTCTCTGCGGCAAAATTATTATTATTATTTTTAAACAAAATTTCTTCCGGACCGAACTGGGCCGAAGGCCCAGCCGGCCCAGCGCCTCGCCTTGCCCGTGACCGACTCAGGCTAGGAGTCCGTCGCCGCACGCCGCCCCACCGCGGAGTCTGGTTCGGACTCGCGCGCCCCGCCACCGTGGCAGCTCCACCAAGCCGCCTCTCCCCCGGCCCTTTATATAGCCGCCTAACCCCCCTCTCCTCCACCAACACCGCCACCGCCGCGCCGCCACCTCGCTTTGCCGCCCCACGTCGCCTCACTTCGCCGCTCCCCGCGACACCGCTAGCCGCCAGCGCTGTCGTCCCGTGTCGCCGCACTGCCTTGCAGCCATCGCCGCCCCACCGCCCCGCCAACATGCCGTCACCGGAGCCCGTCTCACCACCGCTGTTTTTCTATGACGAACCGGTATAAACCGAACCGTCGACTCGGTTATTTCGGTTTTTTCTTTTAGATTCGGTTTATTTTTATTAGGATAGATATTTAGCGGACGTTCGTCCGTTAGCATATGGTAGCGAACAATTTTCGTTCGTTAGGTTTCGTTAGCGAACGTTCGTTCGTTAGATTTTTCTTTTAGTTTAATTTTTAGCCAGGGACCCATCCGTAATTATTTTCATCGCAAATTAGTCCCTGATGTTTAAACCCTCACTACTTTTTGCTCATTGTCCAAATCCAATGAAACGAATGCCAAAATCTTCGTCTTGTTCCCCTCTATCCAGATAAACAACTTCAACATGACTTTGAAAATTTAAAATTTGGTTTCAAGCAGATTTGAATTTGAACTTCTTTTGATCATAGTTTGAGTTTCGTATCTCCGGTTCAATTGAGTCTTTTTGCAAATCGAAGCTCTTGACATGAACTTTCTGTTTAGATCTTTTATTTTGGTTTTACCTTTGCATATTATGCTTGAGTGCTTATGTATTCTATTGTTTGTTCTTGATAGAGTTTCCGGAGAGGCATGCTACTATGAATCTCTAGGGTTTTCCAATCGTCAGCAAGGCAAGCAACACTTTGATCATATCCCTTTATTACCCAGTTTTTATGCATTAGTTTCATCCCTTAACATTTGCATGAGTAGGTTTTGATAACATGTGGGTGTGGGAAGTAGATGATGAGGTAGGAATCTATTGTCTTTTTATCAACCCCGGGATTTATATATTATGCTCATACCGTTTTGCTACGCTCGTAGACGTGGATTGTATTTGAGATTCATGAAAGATGTGAGAGTTAATGTTCAACGAAGGGAAACTAAAGGTGGCTACTTTAATACACATCTGGTTGGATTGGTTGTGGGCACCTGGAGAAATTCAGTGTTGTATAAGGGAATCCGGGAGTACCCGTGTGATTACCCTATGGAATGCCACACATGTTCAAAGGGATAATAATTTTCTTCATGCTCAGAAACTTCTGTGCGCAGCCACAAGCCATTATGGGCTTTGGCATAGTTGAGTAAGTTGTGTGACCTCTTTCAGTGGTAGGCTAGCAGATGTAGGGGAAAGTAGGTGATACTGTCTACCCAGAGTAAAGAGTTAATGCTTCAGAAAGACTATGTCTCGATCATACGATCATGGATGTGGTCGAGTCTTGTGGGGAAAAGTGCGCAAACCTCTGCAGAGTGTATAAACAAATCATGGTTAGCTGTGTCCCCGGTTATAGACATTTTTGAGTATCTAGTTTTTGAATTATTGATTGATCTCATCACTTTACTTAATGAAATTGTTCGGTTGTTAAATTACTATTTTGGGATTGAGTTGGAGGAACCTTCTCAATATTGACTTAAATTTTGTAGTTAAATAAAATGTATTCTTTTTTGTAGGAAAAATTAGCTTTATGCAAATGATAACTGTAGAGCCTCCACCAGCCAAATATGCAGGTATTGATAGTTGTTATTTTAGTCATTGCTATATTGTGTTATCTTGCTAGCATATTCCATGTGCTGACCTACACGGCTGCAACGTATCATGTTGCGGAGTTTTCAGACAAAGAGTAAGGTGCGATAGGTCGTTGTCATGCACTCAGTTTTGCTATGGAGTTGGATGGACTCATTTATCTTTGATGCTTCCGCAAGTTATTTAGATGGCCTTCAGCCATATTATTGTAGTAAGTACTCTTCATGAGACCCTCGATGTTATATGTGTGTGATTGAACTCTACAATAAATCCTCAAGTACTGTGTGTGTCAGCAATACCGATCCAGGGATGACACTTAGGCACAGAGACTACGGTCCATTGGGATCGGGGTGCTACAAGATGGTATCAGAGCGCACGCCGACTGTAGGACGCGACCACTAGGAAAAGCCACAGGATACTCTTCTCTACTCATTTCTAACTCTTCTCCATTTCTACCCTATAGATGGCGGGCCCAAGGAACAAGTTCACTCAACCGGATGACGACACACCTTTCGAACGACACTTGAAGGAAGTCACTAGGTACCCGAACATCGGCATACCAAGCTTCACCGGAACTTTCACCGCCACTTTACCAGAAGAGGAGCGCTGGACGATTCAAGTTCGTGTTCCAGGAAGGACTTTTACACTAGTTGCCAAGCCCATCGAGTTTTCCTCTGACGCACCAACCTGGAGTTTAGGAAAGAGCATGGCCACCCACATCGCCATTGGACGCATAGGAGAGCTGTATAACAAGGATCTTAAGGACACCACCTACTAGATATGTGGACGCCAAGATGAGCAATGGGAGATGATTTGCACGAGGAAGGATAAATCCATTGCAGCCTACATACAGGAGTTGAACCAACATATTCGATGCTACGAGAACCAGATGTGCGCCAACATGATTGAGACGAAGAAGGTGATGACCCAGAACATGGAGCTGGAGGAAGAACTCAAGTCTACGTGCGATGGATATGAAGAAGAAATTGTTGTACTACTGGAGAAGAGTGAAGACCTGAAGAAGAAGCTGGGAATATTCATGGGGGATCCTGAACCTGGAGTGGAAATTCGTTCAGAAGATTAAATCATACTAGACGACACAGACTCCGACCCCGACATCAATGATGATTATGAAGACAAAGCTAGAGCAGATATTATGGAGTCTTCCAACGATCAAAATTTCTAGTCGACCACCATATTACCATTAGAGTACTTCCATGTATATAGTAATAGTTCGCGAGATTTTGTAACGATAGCTTACATCGATTGTATGAATCTTGTTTGAATTGAGTGGTGTGAAATGAATATGTTTGTCTCACGTGCATATGGGTAGTGAAATATCTCTTTAGACCTCGTTCTATTCTATTCTCACCCCTCTAAACCTATTAGATGCCTCCCAGGCATGACCCCGCATTCGCCTTCCCACCGGAGATCACTCAGTTGATCCAACAGCAGAATGCTTTGATGTAGTTGCTTGTCCAGAACTAAGGCAACAACAACCCACCGCCATCTGGGAACGAAAGGATGATCTACGCAAAGACCACCCACACCTATTTTCTAGCCAAGCCGAATCTCGAGGGCGAGATTCATCTTAAGGGAGGTAGGTTTGTAACATCCCAAATTTTCAATTTGGAATGTTATACATAGGTCATCCATGCATATCATATTTTATTGCATTTCGTTTCTCGATCCTCGAAATTCTAAGCAACTCAAGGACCAACGGAGAGAGTTGGGGATTCCACGTTTTTCATATTTGAATTTTATCAAATATTGAAACAAGGATCATTTTGGTTTTAATGATTTTTCTCTCCGAAAAAATTTCATATCAGAATATATGAGAGGAGATAATATGACTTCTCCAAAATAAATGAAATATTGGAGAAAAATATTAAAATCAAGTAAATGATTTTTATTTGCTTTTTACTGCAATTTTATTTGAATTAGGAAAAATACCCATTTTTCAAAATTGCATTAGAGGCCCAAATAAATGTTCACTTTGTTTGGCATATTTTTGGAGGACGGGGAAAATTTATTTTGGGATTTTTGGAGTCCGTTTAGTATTTATTTTCTTCATTTTTCTGCGCATCGGATTATTATCTTTTTTCTAAAAAAAGGTTACCGCCTTACCGGGCCGTGTCCGACCTGGACTTCGACCCGGTCGGCCTTATAAGCCGCCCCGCGACCCCCTGCAGCGTCCCGCCGCCGCAGCCCACCCGCGCCCCAAACCCTAGACGCCAGCCCCGCCGCCGCCGCCACCGCCGCGAGCCGTTGCCGCTGCCGCTTGCCGCCATCTCCTCACCGCCACCCGCTGGAGCCCGCCGCCGCCGAAGTCGCCCGCCGCCGCCGGAGTAGCCGTCGCCATTTTCACGAACACCGAGATAGCCGCCTGTTTTTTTAAAAACTGATCGGTTTTATTTCGAAAATCAGATTCATTTTTTATTAGATCGGTTCGGTTTTTCCGTCGGTTTATTTATTTTGTGGATGTTCGTCCATACGTTCGTTTTAACGAACGCCGTTCATCTGTTAGCCGTAGACAGCGAACCTTCGTTCATTAGCCTGTTCGTCATTTTTCCTTTTTCCAGGGTTTTCCGCGATTATTTGCGATCGTGGTTTCTGCCCTGATCTTCGTTTTAGTTTATCTTTTGGCTCGTTTAACGGAATCAGACAATTCAAGCACCTTGATCTTCGTCTCAAAGGCCTCTTTCTGTTTAACCAACTTGAACAAGATTTTGGTACTGTAAAATTTGACTTTAGTCCAGATTAGTAATCAGATCTTGTTTCTCTCGCAGTTTGAGTTTCGTTGCTTCATTTGATTTGATTCTTTTTGCAAACCGGAGTTCTTCAGTTGAACCTTATGGTTAGATCTTCTTATTTGAGATTTACCCGTGCATATTTGCTTGATTGCTTATGTATGCTATTGTTTGTTTGCGACAGAATTCTCGGAGTGCGAAGCGTGCTACTACGAATCGCTAGGTTTTGCAGATCGTCAGCAAGGCAAGTAACACATTGATCATACCTTTTCCATACCCAGTTTTTATGCATTAGATACAACCCTCACACATTGCATGACTAGGATCTCTTAACATGTGGGTTTGGGAAGTAGTTGCTGAGGTAGAACCTATTACCTATTTTATTTTTAATCCCTTGGGAGTTACTTCTATGTTATGCTTATATTGCCATGCTATGCTCATAGACATGGATTGGGTTTTAGTGTATCCATGACAGATGTGAGATTGTTAATTAATGGTTCAACTTAAGGTGGCAACTTTAATACACATCTGGGTGGATTGCTTGTGGGCACCTGGAGAATCCAGTGTTGTCCTAGGATATCCCGGAGTACCCGTGTGATCATCCTACGGTCCGCCACCCAGGCTCAAAGGGATCATAAGATTATTCATGCTAGAAACTTCCGTGTGCAGCCGCACGCCATTACGGGCTCTGGCATAGTTGAGTATATTCTGTGACCTCTTTCAATGGTGCTCTAGCAGATGTAGAGGTAAAGTAGGTGTAATTGTCCACCCAGAGTAAAGAGCTAATGCTTCAGAAAGACTGTGTCTCGGTCATCCGTTTCTCAAACACCAGGTAGTGCAAGAAATACAACGGAGGAGATCGAGTCTTGTGGGGAAAAGTCCGCAAACCTCTGCAGAGTGTATAAACTAATCATGGTTAGCCATGTCCCCGGTTATGGACAATTTTGAGTATCTGGATCTTGGATTATCATGTTGATCTCATCACTCTAAATTAATTTGTTGGGTTAAATGATTACTTTAATTGGGATTGAGTTGGAGGAACCTTCTCAATAATTTTCAACCAACTTGATAGTTAAATAAAATTTATTCCTTTTTTGTAGGGAAAAATTGGCTTTTCGCAAAACAATATAACCATAGAGCCTCCACCAGCCATATATGCATGTAGTGATAGCATTTGTCTGTTCATTGCTCTACTGTGTTCTATTGCCAGCATATTCCATGTGCTGACCCATTTTCGGGCTGCAACATATCATGTTGCAGACTTTTCAGATGAGGAGTAAGGTGCGCTAGGTCGTTTGTCATGCACTCAGCTATGCCGTTGGATTTGATGGACTCACTTTATCTTCCAAGCCTTCTACTGTTATATTATTTAGATGGCCTTAAGCCATATTTACTATAATAAGTTCTCTTTGGAGACATTTGATGTAATAAGTGTGTGATTGCTACTCTGTTATAAATCCTTCGAGTACTGTGTGTGTTAGCATTACCGATCCAGGGATGACACTGAAGCACAGAGACTTGACCGTCTGAGGTCGGGTCGCTACATAGAGTTTTGCAGAAAAGGAATACCAAATGGAACAAAACTTTTGCGATGATTTTTCTTGGACCAGAAGACACCCAGGAGACTTGGAGTGCAAGTCAGAAGAGCAACGAGGCGGCCACAAGGGTGGACGGCATGCCCAGGGGGGTAGGGTGCGCCTCCCGACCTTGTGGGCCCCTCAGTGACCCCCTGACCTAGATCTTCCTCCTATATATTCTCAAATACCCAGAAAACTTCCAGGGGAGCCAGGAAACTGCTTTTCCATCACTGCAACCTTCTGTACCCATGAGACTCCATCTAGGGGCCTTTTCTGGCATCCTGCCGGAGGGGGATTCGATCACAAAGGGCTTCTACATCAACACAATTGCCTCTCCGATGAAGCGTGAGTAGTTTACCATAGACCTACGGGTCCATAGCTAGTAGCTAGATGGCTTCTTCTCATCCCATGTTCTCCTTGATGTTCTTGGAGATCTATTCGATGTAATACTCTTTTGCGGTGTGTTTGCCGAGGTCCGATGAATTGTGCATTTATGATCAGCTTATCTATGAATATTATTTGTATCTCCTCTGAATTCTTATATGCATGACTTGATATCTTTGCAAGTCTCTTTGAACTATCAGTTTGATTTGGCCAACTAGATTGGTTTTTCGTGCAATGGGAGAAGTGCTTAGCTTTGGGTTCAATCTTGTGGTGCTCGATCCTAGTGACAGAAGGGGAACCGACACGTATTGTATTGTTGCCATCGAGGATAACAAGATGGGGTTTTCATCATATTGCTTGAGTTAATTCTGCTACATCATGTCATCTTACTTAATGCGTTACTCTGTTCTTATGAACTTAATACTCTAGATGCTGGCAAGAGTCAGTCGATGTGTGGAGTAATAGTAGTAGATGCAGAATCATTTCGGTCAACCTAACATGGACGTGGTGCCTATATTCATGTTGGGTGCAAGTTGGTGTTTGTTTGTGCAGGTATTCGGTGGCTTGTTGCATTGTCTCCTACTGGATTGATACCTTGGTTCTCAAAAGTTGAGGGAAATACTTAGTCTACTTTGTTGCATCACCCTTTCCTCTTCAAGGGAAAAACCAACACAAGCTCAAGAGGTAGTAGGCCACAGCAAGGAAGTGCCTCCTTATTATGCGCAAAATAATGATTCCCCCACCTCACAGCGGGACCTACCAGAAGGGCCTCGAAAAAAATGTTCCCCCTGATAGCTGGGACCCACCAGATACATCTTCGTACACAAGGAAGTGCGTCTGTATTACAGGCAAAAATGATTCTTCCCCCTGACAGCAAGGACCCACCGGCTATATCTTCGCACGGAAGGAAGTGTCTCCTTATCCTCCCTGACAGCTGGGACCCACTGGGTCGAACCATACATCGGGTTGTCTGTCTGGTCATGATCGTGTATGTACATACTGGTCGATCGGTCTCTCTATAGCGATGAACCGTGTGCAAGTAAGGAGATGGACGTGTCGTAGTAGAGGTGTGGATGTAGCAGGTCACGCAGTCCCGTCTATTTAACACGCACGTACAACCACACTACAAGAAATTAAATACGGCTATGTGCGTACATAAGGGCGGGGTCTCGAACGCGTACTCGAGCATACATACGGCTGGGGCTCATGTGCATGGAGAGGCAACGGACGACCGCGACGTTGTCCTATTCATCGGCAGCTAACCGGCTAGGTCGGAACGAAGGAAACAACGTCGTCTTCATCGAGAGCCAAGTGACTAGGTTGGAATGCGTCCTGTTCATCAGGAGCGAAGCCACTGGGTCAGAACGCGTTCTGTTCATCGGGAGCCACGGAGGTTTGAGCTGCTATGGCAAGCTTTTTTCCGAATAGTGGGTATGGGGAACCCACTATACCAACACGATTGGCTGGTGTTGCTGATAACCGGCTTGTACGGAATAGCCGAAACGAGGTCTGGTGTACCACAGAAAGGAGGAAACGGGCCTTTTGTTCGACTGCGTACAGTCAAAACAGGGTCCTATTGATCGGGAAGGGTCTGGCGTACCGCAAAACGGAGGAAATGGACTTATGTTGGAGTGCCTACGGTCGAAACGGGGTCCTCTTCATCGGGAGGGGTGTGGCGTACCGCAAAATGGAGGAAATGGACTTCTCTTCGACCTCCTACGGTCGAAACGGGGGTCTTGTTCATCTGGAGGGGTGTGGCATACCGCAAAACGGGACTCCATGGGCAACTGTTCCTCCACCGCCGACTTCCTCCAGCCTCCACCTGCTACTGTTCATCCACTGTCTCCAGCCTCCACCAAACACTGTTCATCCACGGGCTACTGTTCATCCAGGCTTCAGCTCAACCAGCCTCCATGGGGTCTTGTTCATCTACCCCCAACCGGCAGGGGTGTGTGGTGGCTTCCTTGGGCTCCTATTCATCCGGCGGCAACTGCGTACTATATACCACGTGGTCCTGTTCATCCAGTGGCAACCGCCTATACACATGGCCAGGGTCCTGTTCATCCAACCCCCCACCAGGAACTGTTCATCCACAGCCAACCTAACCGACCCGACTCACACCACGTCTTGACTCGTTCTAGGTATCGCACGCGCAGCAGCAACGGGCACTGTTCATCCAAAGGCAACCCAACCGGCTAGTTACATCTCACCCGGGGTTCAATCAGCTTTGGTAAGAATGCAACAGTAGCGATCGATTGGGTTCAGTTAGCAGCGTAGGAGTCTCGGTCGCATTTAGTTAGGAGCGAAGTGATCGATCGATCGGCTTCAGTACGTAGAAGCAGGAGATCAGTCGGGTTCAGTTATAGTGACATGGCTCGCACCATGCGCGCGTACGAGAGAAACGTGCAAACCACACCGCATCGCTCGGTGTCAATCACCCACGGTAACCAGGAACTCTCCAATATTTTTCTCGCCCTCGCTTCTACCACGATTTTTTCTGTCATGGACGGCCCAAAGAATGTCATGCAGGTGGGTCTCCGGTCCGCCCAGGACGAAAAGCCCATTTTCTATCATGTTTTTTGTCACAGAAGTAGGAGCCCACCAAATCGATGATGATACCGGGTTTTGTCATAATTATTGTCTTAGAAGTTTCATAAGCATGACAGGAAAAAATATCGTTCGACGCAAAATGTCACAGGTGTATATTTTTTTGTAGTGCCCCTCCACCATTTACACCCCCGGTCATATTTTCATAGTGCTTGGGCGAAGCCCTGCGAAGATCACTTCGCCATCACCGTCACCACGCCGTCGTTCTGCCGGAACTCATCTACTACCTCGCCGTCTTGGTGGATCGAGAAGGCGGAGGACGTCACCGAGTTGAACATGTGCAGAAGGCGGAGGTGCCGTATGTTTGGTACTTGATCAGTTGGAGCGCGAAGAAGTTCGACTACATCGACCGCATTGTTAAATGCTTCCGGTTAAAGTCTATGAGGGTACGTAGACATACTCTCCCCCTCGTTGCTATGCATCTCCATGGATAGATCATTGTGTGTGTGTAATTTTTTTGTTTTCCATGCAACGTTTCCCTACAGTTGCAATAGAGCCAGGCCTATGCGAAATGATATGCACGAGTAGAACACAAAGAGTTGTGGGCAGTGATAGTCATACTGCTTACCACCAACGTCTTATTTTGATTTAGCAGTATTGTGAGATGAAGCGGCCCGGACCAGCCTTACATATCCATGCACATGAGACCGGTTCGACTGACTGACATGCAACGAGTAAGCTGAAGCTCAACCTCGACTTGATGGCATCCAAGCCACGAGTAAGAGGCACCCACTAGTGTAGAAATGGTTACCCATAATCTAAATGCATGGCGCGCTAGTTTTAATACATGCCCCCAGTAAATTTTTGAAATACTGGTGGCGTGGGCATATTTTGTACGTCATCACTATGCCATCATTGATGGAGTGACTAAAAATTAGCACATGACAATCATGTGGTACCCATTAATCCAACCAGGCACAACTTAATGGCGGCGCAACAAAACAACCCATGCCATCGCTATTTTGACTACTGGTGGTGTGATGCATTTAGCTCCACTAATCCATGCGAACTTTATGGTGTGATGTACGACCGGCCCGTTGTCTTGACCGATCTATCGATCTTCGTCTGTGACCTAGGTCATGCCCAAATTTCGGTTTCGTCAAATTATAACACTCAATATATGTCATTCTTTAGCAAAGGTAATGCCAAAATATTTTGTGACCTCGTTAGCTATATACTTATATTTAATTGTTCCCTATATATATATACTCTTCTAGGCCACTGGATAATTGAACAATTCATGCATATGGATTGAACAATAAATGGATTATTCAAGGTGGCGTCGGAGCATATGAATCAAAAGGGTAGAACGGAGACATTATGTCCATGTAAGAACTGCAAGAACAAAGTTTTTCTTGACCCTTTTACTGGCCGTGTGAAGATGCATTTGCTCAAACTTGATTTCATGTCTGGTTATACATGGTGGACAAGGCATGGCGAGGACGAGGAGGATGCCGACATCGAAGGAGCGACAGATGAGGAAGCGGGATACCCTTCCGATGAAGATCTGGAATGAGGGAGGTATGACCAAGAGCCAACCTAAGATGAAGAGGATAATCAGGATGGACAAGGGGTGGAAGATAAGGAAGCGTGACCCTTTCGATGAAGAGCTGGAAGGAGGGAAGAACGACCAACAGGTAGCTGCCAAACATGAAGAAGATCTTCAGGACCGACACCAACAAGGGGCGCCGAATGAGGAAACGACAAAAGCTTTTGACGATGAGCTGGAAGGAGGGACCTACCAAGAGGCAGCCAAAATCATAAGGATGAATAGGAAGGAGAGTTGGCCCAATGCTTCTACATACACTACTGGGAAAAGGATTATAGGTGAATTCAGATTAGTGGCGGGTGCACACTACTACAGGTTGGTCCAAACGCGACAGTCTAATCAGAGACCCTTCAACGATACTACGTGCGGTGCATTAATCACAAACAATGGTGTAATAAAATTGTCAAAAAGATGCAAAATGTTTGCGATGGTGGTGACATCAAACAAGGTTCAGATTAGAGTTGTGTGTGCGATGCGTGGCAAATGGTTAATCTAGAAGAACTGTTTACGATGAGGTAGAACGACAGAAACGGGCAGCCAGATGAGGGCGTGTGCGATATATAGCATACAATTCACTAGGATGAACTATGTGTGATTAGGCAACACAATAGAAATGGCTCAAGGTGTTTGCGATGAGCCAAGACAATAGAAACAGTTCAACTGAACAAGATGTGTGTGATACGCGGCGAACAAGTTCGTAATTAGAAATGTGTGCGAAGACCAATAATAACACAAACGATTGCTACTAGTAAGCCGTGTGGTTTGCTCTGTCTACAGAAGAATAATATATACATATACATATATATATATATATATATGTGAAATAAACATCCAATTACATAAGTGACTATACAGATCATTCGCACACACCTCAATAAACAATTGCATGCATTCTAAACAAGGATAAATGATCATCTAGACATCTACTTCTTGTGACGCTCTGACCACTGCTCTGTGGCTCGATCCCTCGTCTACGGCAGGAAGAAGACACTCCCTTATTTCAACGATCCGCGTGTACATATCATAACTTGTGTACGTGTTCGTGGCCGTGTACTTGAAGTGTTGTTCATCCAGTCTCTGATGCCAGACACTGTGCCAGGCGTTCTTGTCCTTCTTGCTCTCATCCTTCATCTTCATGTAGTAGGGGCGATGATGGCTGAGGCGAGGTCAACTAGGGAGTTCTGTTTGTTGTTGTTGCTACCCCAGACATTGTAGTGGTCCTAGATGTTGACAAGATTCTGGCATTTCAAGCTCGAACCTTGGGCGCTTTTAGATCGTTGGTGGTGTCCACCGTAGCGAAACTATAGTCGGAGCTATTGATAAACCCGAAGAAATTCTTGCAAGGCCTTGTGGCCAGATGGTAGTGGTAGACGAGGAAGTGATGTCACACGCACAACTGGGCGATGACAACCTTCTGATCGTGCCCGGCACGACCACTGTTGTACTTCAGGTCAAAGCCGACCACTTGGTACTTGTCCTCGGCAAGCAACTGCTTTATAGTTTGGATGGAGCTCTCCACCGAGACCGGCTCATTCGTGTACACCAGCGAGAGGGCCTTCCCCCTCACCTGGGTGTCCACTACGTGATGCATGGTGAACTGCCCCCCGTTGTCAACGTCGGCCTCTGGGAGCGCCATTTAACTGCTGGATGTCCTCTCTATATGTGTCGTCGTGGTTGTGCTTATTGTGTCGTGTGGCACGAGAGATGAAGGTAAATGGCCATAGGAATAAATGGGGGCTGGGCGTCCTGCATTCTCGGCGCATCCGCATTGTAGTTTTTATAGTGGGTAACTGCATCGTGGCACCGTGCCCGGCGCAACCACATGCACAATGGCAGCGTGAACGTGAGTGATCGTGCGCCGGCCCTAAACACTGGTAGCGCGCATGGAGGGACGAAGGCAGAGCACCCGGAGGGACGCCTGAGCAGAGCGCGTGCGGTGGGACGCGAGTATAGCGCGCTGCGGCTGCCTCAACCGTGAGAACCACACTCATAGAGTAGTTGAACACGCATGGAATGGTCGTCTACAAGCTGGCCGATAGTTGCGTCTCTGCGTAGAGAGCGGCCGTGTGCTACTACCTCCGTCTTGGTCTATTATTAGTCACCTTTATATTCTGTGCCACATTTTGACCATAAATTTAACCAACAAAATGTTAATGCATGTTATAAAAATTATATAATTGGATGTTCAAATACGAATCCAATGATATAATCTTTGGCGACATGCATTCATATTTTATTAGTTAAATCTCTAGTCAAAATTTGGCACAAAAACACATCAACGACTTATAAACTAGGCCGGGTGAGGGAGTCCTGGATTAGGGGGTCTCCGGACAGCCGGACTATATCCTTTGGCCGGACTGATGGGCTATGAAGATACAAGATTGAAGACTTCGTCTCGTGTCCGGATGGGACTCTACTTGGCGTGGAAGGCAAGCTATGCAATACGGATATGTATATCTCCTCCTTTGTACCCGACCTTGTGTAAACCTAGCCCCCTTCGGTGTCTATATAAACCGGAGGGTTTTAGTCCATAGGACAACATACAATCATACCATAGGCTAGCTTCTAGGGTTTAGCCTCCCTGATCTCATGGTAGATCTACTCTTGTACTACCCATATCATCAATATTAATCAAGCAGGATGTAGGGTTTTACCTCCATCAAGAGGGCCCGAACCTGGGTAAAACTTCGTGTCCCCTGCCTCATGTTACCATCCGCCTAGACACACAGTCCGGGACCCCCTACCCGAGATTCGCCGGTTTTGACACCAACATTGGTGCTTTCATTGAGAGTTCCTCTATGCCGTCGCCAAAAGGAAGGATGTCTCGTCTCATCTTTAAAGACGGTACTACTGTCGGGGGAGCTTTGGCTGTCGGCCAAACTCTCTAGCTAGGCGGTTTCATCATGACCGCATGTTTGGCCGCCACGCCGACGATGACTTCTCGGGTCATCGAAAACAACCTCCACGTTAAATCGGCACTCGCCGAACAGATGGATCCAATGGAGCTCGCCTCCTTAAACGAGCTCTTAGATCGCATCGCCGCCTTGGGAGTCGCTACGGACTATGATCGGATTGGGCTTAAACCCGATCAAAGGGAGATTAACTCTCCACCGGTCACCCATCATATTGTAGTGGTGGAGGAACAATGCGGCGACCTTTCCTCCATCTTGAGGACCAACTATGTCCGGATTCCCGAGCTCTCTGAGCCGGACGCCCGTTCGCGGGAGGACAACATCCAATCCCTGAACTCAGAGTCAGGCAGCGGGCCAGGATTATCGGGTCACACCCCAGAACCAGAACTTCCAAAATCAGAAATTCCTCGGCCCCTGGATCCCAGATCAGGTGAGGGTTCGGATTCAATTCCACCCACCCACCCAAACATAAGCAATCTTTCCCACATCAGGCAAGAGCCCCAGGAAACAGTACATCACTATTGGGCCAGATTCCTCCTTCCGATGAACAAGGTTAAGGACTGTCGCAAGGAAGACGCAATCCTATTTTTCTGCAATAATTGCGTGGACAAGGGAATCCTTAACGCCATAAATCACCGTGAGATAACACGCTTCGCTGACTTGGCGTCGATAGTACGAAAGTACTGTGTGATGGAAAGTGCCTGGAAAACTGAAATAAACTTTTGGGATAATCCGGCCCTGAATACAAACCCAGTCCAAAACAAAAGGGTGCATTATCACAACACACCCGGGTCAACTACCAAAATGCAAAAACCCTCTACACGGTATGGAACCGTACTGGAAGGATGGCTCAACGGACCCTGCAAAATTCATAGTACAATGGATACAATACCAAGGCACAGCCTTAGAGCATGTTGGATACTCCGGTAGGTGGCCAAAAGTGGTGAGGATCTACTTCTCCCAAATACCACAGAGCACCATCCCGTGGATAACAATACGGTGTTAACGGTCTTTGAGACCTTTGCGTCAAATAATAGACGCAAGCGAACACTCCGCAGCATGGCCGAAATCTGCCACGTAGCAGCAATAAATCCATGGAGAGATACGGCTATTACCTTCAATGCCAGTGACGAACCTAAATTCCAAACAGCCCGAGCACCAGCCGCACTGGCCCTCAGTCCAATCGTGGACGGCTTTCGACTCACCAAAGTACTCATGGATGGCGGCAGCGGATTAAACCTCATCTATGAGGAAACTCTTCAAAAGACGGAAATAGACTGGAACCGCATTGAGCAAAGTAGCACAACTTTTAGAGGAATCATCCCCAGTCGGGAAGCACGTTGTGCTGGGAAAATCACACTAGATGTAGTATTCGGCACACTGGATAATTACAGGTCCGAAGAAATTACATTCCAAGTGGCCCTGTTCAGAAGTGGTTATCACGCTCTTTTAGGACGGGAGGCATTCACAATCTTCCAAGCCGTACCCCATTACGGGTACATGAAGCTCAAAATGCCCGGGCCCAACGGAATCATCACTCTCGCCAGTGATCCGGACACAACACTCTGCATCGAAAACAAAACAGCCGCATTGGCCCTCGAGGCATTATCCGAAGCCCTCTCGGCCGACGAATTAACCACGCTACGCTCCACTGTGGATAGGGACGACGTGATACTCGACAAGAGATCCAAGTCCACCTCTTTTAACCCAGCGGATGAAATAGTCAAATTCCAAGTCCACCCGACGGACCCTACAAAAACAGCCTCCATCGGGGCACAGCTAAGCCCCACTGTGGACGCCGCACTACGAGAGTTCCTGCGTGAGAACTGGGACATATTCGTCTAGCATCCCTCAGACATGCCAGGAATCCCATGCAGGCTGGCCGAGCATAGCCTCAATATCCTAAAGGAATTCAAGCCGGTCAAGCAAGCTCTTCGGCGTTTCTCCGAACCTAAGAGACAGGCCATGGGAGAGGAACTAGCCAAGTTATTGGAGGCCGGATTCATCAAAGAAATAAAACACCGGGACTGGCTAGCAAACCTGGTAATGGTACCAAAGAAGGACAAATCCTGGCGCCTTTGTGTCGATTTCAAAGACCTCAATAAAGCTTGCCCAAAGGATCCCTTCCCCCTCCCACGCATCGATCAAATCATTGATGCTACCGCAGGACACGAGTCATTGTGTTTCCTCGATGCATACTCCAGTTACCACCAAATCAAGATGGCGGAGTCTGACCAAGCCGCAACGGCATTCATCACACCATACGGTCCCTTCTGTTTTAACGCCGGCGCAACATATCAGCGCATGATTCAGACATGTCTGGAGAAGCAAATTGGCAAAACCGTAGAGGCATATGTAGACGATGTGGTTGTTAAAACCAAACACATCGACTCTTTGATAGACGACTTGAGGCTCACATTCGACAACCTCCGAACATACGACATCAAGCTCAATCCGGAAAAATGCGTTTTCGGCGTACCAACCAGAAAGCTCCTGGGTTTCATTGTCTCCAGCAGAGGTATCGAAGCTAATCCGGCCAAAATCCGAGCTTTGTCACAGTCAGCTACACCAGCAGACCTCAAACAAATCCAGAAGTTTACTGGATGCGTGGCGGCTCTAAGCCGCTTTATCTCCCGCTTAGGAGAAAAAGCTTTACCCCTTTATCGCCTTCTTCGGTGCACCGAACACTTCGAGTGGACGGATGCTGCCTCAGCCGGATTGGAAGAAATAAAGGCCATTTTGGTAACAAACCCAATCCTAGCTGCGCCAAACATTGGCGAACCAATGCTATTGTACATTGCGGCAACTCATCAAGTTGTAAGCGCAGTGCTCGTCGTCGAACGAGAAGCCGCCGGGCATAAATTCCCTCTTCAAAAGCGGGTATACTATGTATCCACTGTCTTCACTCCATGCAAATCATGGTACCCACATTATCAAAAGATAGCCTATGCGGTATTCATGGCGTCCCGGAAGCAACGACACTACTTTCAAGAGTGTTCAATTATGGTAGCCTCGGAAGTGCCACTTAATGATATTATAAACAACCGCGACGCTACGGGCCGGATTGCCAAATGGGCCATTGAGATCCTCCCATTCGACCTAACATACAAACCCCGACGAGCCATTAAACCACAAGTATTGGCCGACTTCGTCGCCGAATGGACGGAGGCCGAACTCCCTAAAGAGTACGGCGCATACTCCAACTGGATCATGCACTTCGACTGTTCTAAAATGCTGGCCGGTCTAGGGGCTGGCGTTGTCCTGACATCCCCAACCGGGGATACCGTTCAGTACGAACTGCAAATATTGTATACAGACTCCAACAATGCAGCCGAATATGAAGCTCTGTTGCATGGTCTTCGGATGGCAGTCTCCGTGGGCATTCAACGCCTGGAGGTGCGTGGGGATTCAAACCTCGCAATATCCCAAATAAATAGAGACTTTGACACCAAGGATCCGAAAATGGCGGCCTATCGAAACGCCGTCCTAAAAATGTCAGCTCGGTTCGAGGGGCTCGAATTTCACCATGTGGCTCGAGAAAACAATCAGGCGGCGGATGTCCTCGCCCGCATCGGCGCGAAACGCGATACGGTCCCCACCCCCCAACATATTTCTAGCAAGGTTGTTCAAGCCATCCGTAGTATGGGAAGGAGACACCGGTAACAATAGTCCGGACCCGGCCAAAATGCCCGATACCGAATACTCTGACATAATCGGAGGCTCTGCCACCGAAATAACACCTTCAGCCCACGTAATAATGGCTATTATTGCCCCGTGGACAGAACCATTCCTGGCCTACCTAACTAGACAGGAACTTCCGGAGGACCAAAATGAGGCATGCTGCATAGTACGGCGATCCAAGGCCTACAGGGTCCATGAGGGAGAATTGTACAAGAAAAGCACTACCGGAGTCCTTCAAAGGTGCATCTCCGAAGAGGAAGGGCAGAATCTTTTGGCAAAAATTCACGCCGGACTTGACGGTCATCACGCTGCACCCCGGGCACTTGTAAGCAAGGCCTTCCGCACATGATTTTATTGGCCAACAGCCCGGGCAGACGCACAGGACTTGGTCCAACGTTGCGCTGGTTGCCAGCTCTTTGCAAATCAAAGCCACATGCCACCCACCACCCTCCAAACAATCCCCATTACATGGCCCTTTGCGGTCTGGGGGCTTGACATGGTTGGACCCCTTAAAGGGGGAACCCACAAGAAAAAATACTTACTGTTCATGGTGGATAAATTCACCAAATGGATAGAGGCCAAACTTGTTAAAACAACCGAATCCGGACCGGTGATAGACTTCATATCCGGGGTTGTACACCGTTATAGCGTCCCCCACAGCATCATCACTAACAATGGCACAAACTTCACGGCCGACGAGGTAAAACTTTGGTGCAGCAAAATGGGCATCAAGCTCGATTATGCTTCAGTCTATCACCCACAAACCAACGGTCAAGTCGAGTGAGCAAACGGTCTTATAATGAGCGGCATTAAACCCAGATTAGTGCGTTCCTTAACGGAGTATGACACACACTGGGTAGAGGAGCTCGACTCTGTACTCTGGGGGCTGCGGACCACGCCGAATCGTAGTACCGGTTATACACCATTTTTTATGGTGTATGGCGCAGAGGCAGTCTTGCCCTGTGACATAATTCATGACTCACCTCGAGTGTGCATGTACGAAGAAAGAGAAGTCGAGCTCGATCGGCAGGACAGTCTGGACACCTTGGAGGAGGAGCGCGACGTAGCCAAAGCCCATTCCGCATTTTATCAGCAACAGGCTCGCAGATACCAAAGCAGAGAAGTACGGGCCAAAACTTATAACGTTGGCAAACTAGTTCTACGCCTGCCGGATAAGAAAAAGAACAAGCTCGAGCCCAAATGGGAAGGTCCTTTCATTATTGACCAAGTTCTGACCGGTGGAGCATACCGACTGCGGGATGCATCGACTAGTCGACTCGAGCTGAACCCATGGAACGTGGCTAGGCTCCGAAGATTCTACGCCTAGCACCGGACTCTATGTTAGTCCCCTCCCTTTGTCCATTTTTTGCGTATACATCATCTATCTTGTTTCCCTTTCTTTCTTTCTATTATTATTTCTCTAGGCCTTCAAGGGTCACCTTGTGCCTCACTTGTACATTACATATGCGCTATCCGCACTCTCCATACCTTAGGGCTTCTTTCACAGAAGCTTAAATTATTTATCTGGGCCTCACGCCCAACACATGTGTTATCCTTCCACATGTACCTTTTTTCACCATTATATGCATCGATATGACTTAAGTTTTGGCCAAGCTGGGTTGCCTGGCTCTTGTATTTATGCCCTACGTTCCCGTTAATTCGGCTAGGGCATAAGGGGAGCACCTCTGCGATTGTTACTGCCGGGTCAGCCAGATGTGTACCTCAGACTGGGTGAAGCCGAAAGCTAGCGTTCTTAAGGGAATATTCGGTCGGTGAACAAAAGATGATTTTTATTTATTGTCCATATCTGCCCCTAGATGCTTTTTCTGCGTTTCTTATCGCAGTCCGGGCATGCACTTTAGGGCATGCTTACCCAGGGAAAGGAACCCTTAACGGAACTATTCTCCCTGGAAGATGCTTCTTACTACCCATGTAATATAACATAACTAGTTGGGCACTTGTCTGATAAAGCACTAATGACCCCTACGCCTGGTCTCCAGGCATACCCCGGTTCTTATATAACTGAGTGGGTATTCTGATTCACTCCGGACTATCGGGCCCGGAGGTTGAAGCGAAAAGGTTCACAATGAAAAATGATCTACAATCCGGCTAGAAGGCATTATACATGTCACTTTAATTACATAGTCATGCAGACTGACTAAACTCCTCCTCTATACCATCCAACAGGCGGTCTAGCTTACAATCCTGTTGGGAATACTTTGCGGCTAATTCTACTTGCCCATAAACTAAGCTAACGGGGATCTCTTTTCCGTCGGGCCCCACAGGTCCGACCTCGGCCATGTGATTTGGGTCTGCCTTGGTATACCGAGTCTTCACCATGGCCCAGGCCTCTCTGGCACCCTGTCGGCAGGACGATATCTTCCATAATCGGAGGCGCCGCCGTGCTCCCTTGAGCTTCTCCGTAAGCTCTGCAACGCCCTCTGGTAGGGAGACAGATGGCCACAAAGCCTGGGCAACACCTTGCATCACCTGCCGAACTTGTTCGTGCAGATGTGACAGCTCGGATAGAAGATCACCCGCAGACCCGGGCATTTCCTCCGGGGGACGACCCGTCAGCATACCTACAGACATAACGCTGTTAGTCGGCTTCTTTGCTGAATTCCTTGTAAAGGATTCGTTCAAGCACTCACTGAAAATGTCACGCCGAAGCCGCTTATTCTCCTTCTCGGAGTCGGCAAGCAGGCCCCGAACGTCTTTTAGTTCCATGCTCATCTTAATATTGGCATCTTGGAGATTGTTTTTCTCCCTCCTAACCTCAATCAACATGCGTTTGCCAGCCTCTAGCTGTCGCATAACATGTTGGTCCTCCGGATTTTCTCCGGATTCATCTGCAACATCTATTGTTAGATGTGCAGCCATGCCGCACATTATATGGTAACCATTACTCTTTAAAATAAATGTTACCAGCAGGTGACTTTTTCGGTTCCTGCAATGCGGCCACAATAGCCCGCAGTTGGGTCTTGCATTCCTCTAGCTCCTGTGTTAGCCTAGTATTCTTCTCTGTAAGAACCTGCACAATTAAGATGATCCTTAAATCAGTTCTGCTAACTGTTTCAAGTCTCAGGGGCTACTGATACATATGAATCGTTAGATTCACTTACCCGTACATCCTTTACATATTGATCCGTGGCTCTGGCTAGGCCATCTTGAGCAGCATGGAGGTACGCCTCTCCCGAATTAAAGGCATCAAATGCCTCTGGTGAGAAACAAGCGTCCCGGAGTACGGCCGGGTGGCGCCTATGGTTCATGGCGCTTTCCACTTCCGAGTTAGTAGCGGATAACCTATCCACATCCTCCATAGAGGGATTATTCGGCGCCTGCCCCATATGGGCTTCCGCCTCTATGTCCGCTCCTGGCGCCCGTCTGGTGGAAGCATGATTAGTAACACCGCCGGACATATTCCGGTGAGCGTTTTTTCTGTTAAAGAAATGCGGGCGTCATTATATTTCAAGAGAGACGACAACCACGGAGCGGGGTTTGTTATACCTTTGCGCTGACGTCTCCGTCCTGACCACCTTCCTTTTTGGCCTACCCGGCCTTGGTGCCTACTGTTGGCGTGTTGCCATGGGCTCGGCAGGGCGTCCCGAATGCGTTCCCTGTAAAATTCCATGTGTATATGGTGGGTGAAGTGTCTAAAAGGGGATCCTAGTTTTGGAGTTGGGATTTTTGGGTTTTCTTACGTGCGATGCAGGGAGCAGTCCGGGGTAGTCGGCCGTAATGGCCACCATGGCATCATCGCAGCTTAACTGATAGAACTGCCGGTCTATCAGCTCCACGGATATAACCAAATCTTCTTCGAGTCCGGAGTCGAGGGCCCGGTCAAGGTCCTCTGGTTGTGGAGAAGGGCTGCTGACCTCCTTTATGGCTTTTCGCAGTTCCTGCCGCAAAGTGGCAAGGTGAATACTTGTGACAAAGAATGCGGGAAAAATGGGAGTAGGGAGATATAACTTACCCAGCTTGGAGGATTATACATGGAGAATCCATGCCGTGGTTTGATGCGGGTGAACTCCTCCTCCTCACCATTGAACAGTTCGGACAAAATCTTCGCTAGAGCGGCAGCATTGTCCGGACCCTTACGCCCGCAGCGGGTGGCGTCATCTGCCCTGTTATAACACCACAAGGGGTGCCCACGATATTGAAGTGGCTGCACTCCCCGCATTATGCAAATCGACATAACTTCAATTATTGTCAATCCTGATTGAGCCAGTGCTTTGATTCGGTTCACCAGGTAGAGGACTTCTCCATTGTCTTCCGCTTGGGGGCTCCGTGGGTGCCAAATTCGGCGCTTCTTCATAGGAGCATTGTTGAACTTAGGTAGACCCCGCCGAACAGGGTCCAGAAGGGGGACGTCCTCCATCTAAAACCATTCCGAAGGCCAGTCTTCGGACGGCTTCTTCGGGGTACCGGACAGTTATCCGGTATCGGCGATGCGCCATATTTCGGCTCCGCCCACTTAATAAAGTGATTCCCTCTGTGTGCGAGGGACAAGGCAGAATAGCCTTTTCCACAGCTCGAAGTGAGCCTCGCAGCCCAGGAACAACTCGCAGAGAGCAACATAGCCGACGATATGTAGAATGGAGGCAGGGGTGAGATTGTGTAATTGGAGGCCGTAGAACTCCAGGAGCCCGCGGAGGAACGGATGAATTGGAAATCCAAGTCCCCTTAGTAAATAAGGAACAAGGCAGACCCATTCTCCCATGGAGGGACAAGGAAGGCTCTCCGCTTGCGCCCCGCCATTATAGGTGGCGAGCCCGGCTCGAACAGGCACGATATACGCTGGAGGGAGAAATCCCTTAGTCTGTAGCTCGACTAATCGGCTGTGCGGGACTGAACACCTCTCCCAATCACCGGGCTTAGGGCTACGGGGGCAAGACGAGGAGCTGTGGAGGTCGGCCATGCTGGAATGGATCTTTCCGAAGCACGCTCTGATGAATTCTCGCTGGGGGAGGATGATATGGATCGGATCAAAGAATCCCCATCCCTTTAATAGACAATTTATTTATTTGGCTAGGGGGCAAATGTAAAAACGCCCTGGCGCTTCGTATTCATTCGACGCGTGGGAGATAGCCCTTATTGGGCACGGAAGCCAAGAGGTTCAACATTTATGGAGCCGGACACTGCTTACGAACACTTGAAAGTTGGAGAAGAACCCGCCTTGCAATGCCGAAGACAACACTGCGCGCCGGACTCATCGTCATTGAAGCCTGGTTCGGGTGCTACTGAGGGAGTCCTAGATTAGGGGGTCTCCGGACAGCCGGACTATATCCTTTAGCCGGACTAATGGGCTATGAATATACAAGATTGAAGACTTTGTCTCGTGTCCGGATGTGGCTCTACTTGGCGTGGAAGACAAGCTAGCAAATACGGATATGTATATCTCCTCCTTTGTAACCGACCTTGTGTAACCCTAGCCCCATTCGGTGTCTATATAAACCGGAGGGTTTTAGTCCGTAGGACAACATACAATCATACCATAGGCTAGATTCTAGGGTTTAGCCTCTCTGATCTCGTGGTAGATCTACTCTTGTACTACCCATATCATCAATATTAATCAAGCAAGACGTAGGGTTTTACCTCCATCAAGAGAGCTCGAACACTACTAGGGAAAAGCCTATACATAGAATCTTACCAGCAGCGCGCTATAAAATCAGGCACTGCTGCTAAGTAGCAGTAGCGCGGGCTGTGGAAACTCGCTGCTGAAACAAGTTTATTGGTAGCGCGCGCACTCCAAGCGGCGCTACTGCTAAAATTCCCACGATGCCGCCGTGAGGCCAGTTATAGCAGCAGCGCGTTAAAATAGACAGCGCTACTGCTACGTAATGTAGCAGCAGCGCATTTAGGCAATAATCGCTACTGCTAAATTAACTACAGATCTCACTAGCCTCATCCACAGATCACAATCACACACACTCACGGTCTCCTCCTCACCCCCCGCACTGCCGGTCCTCCCCCGTCGCCCCTCCCCTGATCTGCGCCGCTGTCGCCTCATCCTCCTCGCTGGACTCGGTACCGGCCTCCTCCTCCGTCCTCCCTCCACTCGCCGCTGGCCGCCCCCTCCTCGCTCTGCCTTCCTCCTTGATCCGTCCTCCCTCCACTCGCCGCCGGTCGGCCCCTGCTCGCTCCACCTTCCTCCTCCGTCCTACTATCTTCTCCCTCCTTGAGTCGCCCCTCCTTGTCCCACCTCTCTGATACATTTTGATTTAGTAGGCTTTCATATGTAACATTTTGATTTAGTTGATTTAGTATGCTAGTGGATTTAGTATGCTAGTTGATTTAGTATGCTAGTTGATTTAGTCGATTTAGTTGATATGATTCAGTTGATTTAGTAGGCTAGTTCATTTAGTTGATTTAGAACATTTTGATTTAGTTTATTTAGTAGGCTAGTTGATTTAGTTGATTTAGTTGGCTAGTTGATTTAGAACATTTTGATTTAGTTGATTTAGTAAAATGGCGCCACAACCAGCACCACTATGTCGACTATGCAAGTCAAGGTGCGCCAGCAGCCTTGCAACTGGCAAGCTGTTCGACATCTACTTCCATCCGAGTTTTCGTCATGCGGCGGTAAGAAATTAGATGAAATGTAACAACTATTTTATTTTTAGTGTTGGCATTACTGCATTGTGTCATTTTGCTTTTCTTACACAGATCGTCCCATGCAATGTGAGGTTCAAATTCAACAAGCTGGTAGGAGACACTGTGACATTTGAGGCTCCTGGGGGGCATACACTATGGAGGTCAAGAAAGGACGCAATATGTCACAGATTGGAGGAGATGGATGGGCCCGTTTCCTTGCTCGCATGCGTCTTACTGGTGGTGAGTTGATCATATTCTCCTTCAGAGCAGAAAGACCCAAGCTGGTTGTCATTTATATCAACCTGGTGGAAGATGATGAAGATGATGAAGATGATGAAGATAATGAGGACCCACTCAATGAAGATGATGAGAACCCACTTCATGAAGCCATCATAGCTCAAAGAATGAGGCTGAGCGAGGAGGAGGTGTGCAACCTATGGGACATAATTCCGCCACATGATGACTTTGTCGTGGTGCCATTCGTGACCCGCCTGACAAGTACCATGGTCGATCGGCTTAAATTGTTATGTTATACGTACTGCATGTAGTAATTTGATGATATATACATGATGTATTGTTATACTTACAAATCTAGTCGATGATATACTTTACTGTAGAGTCTGATCACATGCTTAGGCTATTTATTAATTGATATGTTTTTCTTATTCAGAGATTGCCAAAGAACCTATCTGTGAGTTGTGGTATCGAGCCTGATGAAGAAGGCTCAGTTGGACTACGCCTTACTGTAAGGGGCTCCGTCACCACATGTACTTACCGCATGGGCACAGATGGTCGCACACACTTGAACTCGGTTGGGTCGAAGAGATTCCTCGTTGGCAAGAATCTTCATGCTGGACAGGCCATCCTAATTACTATCAGGAACACCCACCGCCCAGGCTTGAGGATGATGATCATCGTTGATATCATCTAGAACTACATATGTGTATGTGGCTATATCATCTAGAACTATATATGATGATCGTCGTCGATATCATGTAGAACTACATATGATGATCATCGTCGATATCATCTAGAACTAAATATGATGATTGTTGTCGATGTCACCTTGTACTGCTTGAGGATGCATGTTGAGTATATATGAAATTGTTATCTAGTACTCCCTCGGTTCCAAATTACTCGTCATGGTTTGAGTTCAAATTTGAACTAAAACCACGACGAGTAATTTCGAACCGAGGGAGTACTACCTAGTACCTATAATGCTTTATGAAATTGATATCTAGTAGTACCTAGTATCTGGAAATTGCAGTTTGTCGAAGCCGGAATGGGGAAATGGTGAAAGATATAATAGTAGTGCTGGACCGGGAAATTGCTACAGCTAAGTAATAGCAGCGCGTTCCTGAAAAGCGCTGCTGCTATAGTCAATAGTCGTAGCACGGGTACATGCAGCGCTACTACTAAGAGTTAGTTGTAGCGCCTTATTGGTAGCGCGGGTACCCGCGCTGCTAATATGCCTAAAACCCGTGCTGGTGCTAGCCATTTCCCTAGTAGTGGAACCTGGGTAAAACTTCGTGTCCCCTGCCTCCTGTTACCATCCGCCTAGACGCACAGTTCGGGACCCCTATCCGAGATCCGCCGGTTTTGACACCAACACTAGGGGTAGTAGTTAATTTAATTGCAAACATTTTTTTATTAACCGTATGTGTACGTGTCCTTTCGTCCTCCTCTTCCACGTCTTGTCACCCCGCTGCCGCAGATGGCTTAGAGTGCAAGCTTTCGCCCGACTCGGTGAAATCTCCCAAAATCCCAATGCTTACCGGCTTGATATATAAACCCTCACGGCTGGCAAGTCATGCGTCATATTTTTCTCCTCCCTCACTATAGCTTATCTCGTCTGCTTCTCCCACAATCTCCAATGGCACCGGTCCGTCGTTGTCGCTCAGCCACTCCAGCGTCATCAGAGGACAGCTCCGGTTGGGAGGCTACACCATGGCGATGGCGCAGTCACTAGCATAGTGTAGTGCGTGTGGTGTCCCTATTGGGTATGCGCGGAACACCCACCACATGCTCCGCCGCCGCTGCCCGTCGGCAGCTGTTGCTGGCCGCCGTTGTCGCCACCCCACCGTCTACCGCCGTGGCCGCCACACCATCATCGAAAGCCAGGGCCATCGCCCGCTCCGCCGCCACAGCCCGAAGGCGGGAGGTGGCCATCGTGGCCGCCACCCCACTGCCGGCCACCGTGGCCATCACCCGCTCCACCACCGTGGTCCGAAGGCGGGAGGTGCTAGTCGTGGCCACCACCCCATCATCGGCAGCCGTGGCCGCCAGCCCACCATCGACCGCCAGGGTCATCACGCGCTCCGTCATGGCCGCCCGATGGCAGGAGGCAGAGGTGGAGGCCCGCACATGCGTCAGTGACCTTGCGCGCTGCATGGAGTTCCTTTGGGAGGAGGAGGAGCGCCTGGTCGAGCATGCAAAGAGCCTTACCGCCGCTGTAGCCGCATCACACGCCGCTGCAGAGATGCGTAATCAGGAGATCTACGAGGAGTCCCGCCGCTTCGAGAGGGGTCGTCTGGAGCGGTAGAGGATGTTCGAGGTGAGCGTCACTGAAGGTGCAGTAGCCATAGGCACCATATTGCAGTTGTCGAGCTCATCGGTAGGCCCTTCATGCTCTGCCTCTTACTGAGCACGCTCGACAGAGGAGAGGCTACCAGAAGTAGTACAAAGCCCTTCCATAGTAGTAGTATTTAGGGGCTATTTTGTTTAGTTCATCTGACTATAGATGTGGTGGAACTGTACAACGTACTTAAAATTAGCTAGTATATATAGTTGAACTAGCTATTTCAGTACGTGGTTGGCAACAATTGGGGAAAATTTTGGTCGGTTCAGCTGTCGAGTTGAACTGTTTGTATAAAGAACGACTGCTTAATCTATGAATGAAATCTATGCTTAATTACTGAATTTTAGTTGCAAAAATTAGATTTTGCAAGTGATTTTTAGCTGCATATTTTGACAAATGGTAGTGTTATAAGGTTGACAAATGGCAATGTTACTAGATCAACGAATGTCAATCTTTCCAGTTTGACAAATGATAATATACCCAATATGACAGATGCAAATCTTACCAAATTGTATGTACATGGTTGCACACGGGTCATCCAAAACAACCGTTTGCGTTGAAAGGATGTACAAATCCTGCGTGCTAGATTTTCTCTTGGCTTAACGCCGAAGTCTTGATTTGCATACCATATTCAATATGAAGCATTTGCGTTGAAGAGATGCACAAATCCTGCACGGCAAATTTTCCCTTGTCTTACTAGGGAAGACCATAGCTCTCACTTTGCATACGGGTGTTCTATCGAAAACGTTTGTGATAAAGAGCTGCACAAATCCTAATCAGCACATTTTCCCTTGGCTTATGGCGGAAGCTGTTGGTTTACATATGGGTGTTCTGTCTAAAACATTTGCGATCAAGAGCTGCACAAATCCTGCTTGGCACATTTTCCTTTGGCTTCCTGGGAAGCTGTCGGTTTGCATACGGGTGTTCTAACTAAAATGTTTGCGATGAGTGTTTTATATTTAAAAATCATTGACGTTTTTTAAAGAAAATCATTTGATAAGTCTGTACATTCAGAGAGAAAAATGCAAGTTCGTTCAAACCATATCTTTCATTCAGTCACACTGGAAATTTATATTCATATGATCGAGATACAATATTAACCCAAAAAACTAATTCCGGCGGTGGCGGAGGCGGCGTGCCCCACCGGTGTTGTCGTTGTTGTCCTCCGTGACGCCGTCGTTGAAGTCTTCAAAGCAACATAGAATGTTCTTCACCTGGAAATGAAACATCATGCCGTCGAGCGATTGACGAGCGGGGCACGGGAGGACAGCAACTCATGGTGCTATGAGGTAGCGATCGGCGGCGGTGTCCCATGCCGCCGAGTGGGGGCATGCGCATGGGCATGGGTGCGGCGGGTGCAGGAAAATGCACGGGGACCGGCGTCGCGGTGGATGCAGGGGCGTGCATGGGCACGGGCATGGGTGCTGGCACTGACATGTACACAAGCTCGTGCGGGTCCGCGGAGACCTCGCTGACGTGCACGGCTTCCAGCTCTGCGTTAGTGCTAGATGACCAGCCCGTCAATGCTACGGGGATGGTCACAGGTGCAGGCGCGGGGATGGGAGCTGGGATGGGCGCGGGGGCAGCAACTGCCGTGGCCAGCTCGTTCAGGGCCATATCCATGAGGCCCCATTCCTCCTTATTTTCTATCTCGTTCGGCTTGGAGTCGACTTCACCAAATTGGAAGAGTAGTGACAGATGACCCTTCTATGCCATGGTGTTGTTGGAGGTCCGCAGGAGGGAGGTGAATGGGAGGCAAATAGTAAGGTTGCCCGTATGAAACAGTGGCTCAGGCGCCATTAATGGAGAGGATGCGAGCAAGGCGGGCGGCCATGGAAGTCAAAGGGCTCGCTTCCTAGTGAGCCTGCGCATTGGAGGACAACTTGCATGCCTCTTGGTCAGCCTGCGCAGCGGACTGTGTATGCACGCCTCCTGTCCAGTCAAGCAGTTGTCCGCACGGCACCTCCTAGCCATTAAAAGAGAGACATGTGGTTGAACGAAATATTCCCTAGAGGCAATAATAAAGCTATTATTTATTTCCTCATATCATGATAAATTTTTATTATTCATGCTGGAATTGTATTAACCGGAAACATAATACATGTGTGAATACATAGACAAACAGAGTGTCCCTAGTATGCCTCTACTTGACTAGCTCGTTGATCAAAAATGGTTGAGTTTCCTAGCCATAGACATGAGTTTTCATTTGATTAATGGGATCACATCATTAGGAGAATGATGTGATTGACTTGACCCATTTCGTTAGCTTAGCACTTGATTGTTTAGTTTACTGCTATTGCTTTCTCCATGACTTATACATGTTCCTATGACTATGAGATTATGCAACTCCCGAATACTAGAAGAACACTTTATGTGCTACCAAACGTCACAACGTAACTGGGTGATTATAAAGGTGCTCTACAGGTGTCTCCGATGGTGTTTGTTCAGTTGGCATAGATCAAGAATAAGATTTGTCACTCCGATTGTCGGAGAGGTATCTCTGGGCCCTCTCGGTAATGCACATCACTATAAGCCTTGCAAGCAATGTGACTAATGAGTTAGTTACGGGATGATGCACTACAGAACGAGTAAAGAGACTTGCCGGTAACGAGATTGAGCTAGGTATTAAGATACCGACGATCGAATCTCGGGCAAGTAACTTACCGATGACAAAGGGAACAACTTATATTGTTATGCGGTTTAACGATAAAGATCTTCGTAGAATATGTAGGAACCAATATGAGCATCCAGGTTCCGCTATTGGTTATTGACCGGAGACGTGTCTCGGTCATGTCTACATAGTTCTTGAACCCGTAGGGTCCGCACGCTTAATGTTCTGTGACGATTGGTTTTATGAGTTTTTGTGTTTAGATGTACCGAAGGTAGTTCGGAGTCCCGAATATGATCATGGACATGACGAGGAGTCTCAAAATAGTGGATACGTAAAGATCTATATATTGGACGACTATGTTCGGACACCGGAAGTGTTTCGAGAGGTTTCGGGCATATAGCGGAGTACCAGGGGGTTACCGGAACCCCCCCGGGGAGTATATTGGGCCTAATGGGCCCTAGTGGGAGAAGAGGAGGGGCGGCCAAGCGCAGCCGCGTGCCCCCTCCCCCTCTAGTCCGAATTGGACAAGGAGGGGGCGGCTCCCCCCTTTCCTTCTCTTCCTCTCTCCCTTCCTTCCCTTCTCCTACTCCTACTAGGAAAGGAGGAGTCCTACTCCCGATGGGAGTAGGACTCCCCCCTTGGTGCGCCCTCCTCCTTGGCCGGCCGCCTCCCCCCTAGCTCCTTTATATATGGGGGCAGGGGCACCTCATGGAGACAACGATTGTTCATTGATCTCTTAGCCGTGTGCGGTGCCCCCCCTCCACCATAATTCACCTCGGTCATATCGTAGCGGTGCTTAGGCGAAGCCCTACGTCGGTAGCATCATCATCACCGTCACCACGCTGTCGTGCTGACGAAGCTCATCCCGGAAGCTCTACTGGATCGTGAGCTCACGGGACGTCATCGAGCTGAACGTGTGTTGAACGCGGAGGTGTCGTACGTTGGGTGCTGAAGATCGGTCGACCGTGAAGACGTACGGCTACATCAACCATGTTGTTATAACGCTTCCTCTTACGGTCTATGAGGGTACATAGAAAACACTCTCCCCTCTCGTTGCTATACATCACCATGATCTTGCTTGTGCGTAGGAATTTTTTTAAAATTACTATGTTCCCCAAGAGTGGCTTCCGAGCCAAGTTTATGCGTAGATGTTATATGCACGAGTAGAACACAAGTGAGTTGTGGGCAATACAAGTCATACTGCTTACCAGCATGTCATACTTTGATTTGGCTGTATTGTTGGATGAAGCGGCCCGTACTGACATTATGCGTATGCTTATGCGAGATTGGTTCTACCGACGTGCTTTGCACACAGGTGGCTGGCGGGTGTCAGTTTCTCCAACTTTAGTTGAACCGAGTGTGGCTACGCCCGGTCCTTGTGAAGGTTAAAACAACAATAACTTGACGAAATATTGTTGTGATTTTGATGCGTAGGTAAGAACAGTTCTTGCTCAGCCCGTAGTAGCCATGTAAAACTTGCAACAACAAAGTAGAGGACGTCTAACTTATTTTTGCAGGGCATGTTGTGATGTGATATAGTCAAGACATGATGCTATATTTATTGTATGAGATGATCATGTTTTGTAACGGAGTTATCGGCAACTGGCAGGAGCCATATGGTTGTCGCTTTATTGTATGCAATGCAATCACCCTGTAATTGCTTTACTTTATCACTAAGCGGTAGCGATAGTCGTAGAAGCAATAGTTGGCGAGATGACAATGATGCTACGATGGAGATCAAGATGTTGCGTCGGTGACGATGGTGATCATAACGGTGCTTTGGAGATGGAGATCAAAGGCACAAGATGATGATGGCCATATCATATCACTTATATTGATTGCATGTGATGTTTATCCTTTATGCATCTTATTTTGCTTTGTTTGATGGTCGCATTATAAGATGATCTCTCACTAAATTTCAAGGTAAAAGTGTTCTCCCTGAGTATACACCATTGCCAAAGTTCGTCGTGCCGAGACACCACGTGATGATCGGGTGTGGTAAGCTCAATGTTCATCTACAACGGGTGTAAGACAGTTTTGCACACGCAGAATACTCGGGTTAAACTTGACAAGCCTAGCATATGCAGATATGGCCTCGGAACACTGAGTCCGAAAGGACGAGCGTGAATCATATATTAGATATGATCAACATAGAGATGTTCACCATTGAAAACTACTCCGTCTCACGTGATGATCGGTTATGGTTTAGTTGATATGGATCACGTGATCACTTAGATGATTAGAGGGATGTCTATCTAAGTGGGAGTTCTTAAGTAATATGATTAATTGAACTTAAATTTATCATGAACTTAGTACCTAATAGTATTTTGCTTGTCTATGTTATTGTAGATAGATGGCCCGTGCTGTTGTTCCGTTGAATTTTACTGTGTTCCTTGAGAAAGCAAAGTTGAAAGATGGTGGTAGCAATTACACAGACTGGGTACGTAACTTGAGGATTATCCTCATTGCTGCACAGAAGAATTACGTCCTGGAAGCACTGCTGGGTGCTAGGCCTGCTGCAGATGCTACTGACGACGTTAAGAACGTCTGGCAGAGCAAAGCTGATGACTACTTGATAGTTCAGTGTGCCATGCTTTACGTCTTAGAACCGGGACTTCAACGATGTTTTGAACGTCATGGAGCATATGAGAGGTTCCAGGAGTTGAAGTTAATATTTCAAGAAAATGCCCGAATTGAGAGATATGAAGTCTCCAATAAGTTCTATAGCTGCAAGATGGAAGAGAATAGTTCTATCAGTGAACATATACTCAAAATGTCTGGGTATAACAATCACTTGATTCAACTGGGAGTTAATCTTCCGGAGGATAGTGTCATTGACAGAATTCTTCAATCACTACCACCATGCTACAAGAGCTTCGTGATGAACTATAATATGCAAGGGATGGATAAAACAATTCCCGAGCTCTTCGCAATGCTAAAGGTTGTGGAGGTAGAAATCAAGAAGGAGCATCAAGTGTTGATGGTCAACAAGACCAACAGTTTCAAGAAAAAGGGTAAAGGGAAGAAGAAGGGGAACTTCAAGAAGAACGGCAAACAAGTTGCTACTCAAGAGAAGAAACCTAAGTCTGGACCTAAGCTTGAGACTGAGTGCTTCTACTGCAAACAGACTGGTCACTAGAAGCGGAACTTCCCCAAGTATTTGGCGGATAAGAAGGATGGCAAGGTGAACAAAGGTATATGTGATATACATGTTATTGATGTGTACCTTACTAGAGGTCGCAGTAGCAACTGGGTATTTGATACTGGTTCTATTGCTAATATTTGCAACTCAAAACAGGGACTATGGATTAAGCGAAGACTGGCTAAGGATGAGGTGACGATGCGCATGGGAAATAGTTCCAAAGTCGATGTGATCGCCGTCGGCACGCTACCTCTACATCTACCTTCGAGATTAGTTTTAGACCTGAATAATTGTTTTTTGGTGCCAGCGTTAAGAATGAACATTATATCTGGATCTTGTTTCAGTGAGACGGTTATTTATTTAAATCTGAGAATAACGGTTGTTCTATTTATATGAGTAATATCTTTTATGGCCATGCACCCTTGAAGAGTGGTCTATTTGTGTTGAATCTCGATAGTAGTGATACACACATTCATAATGCTAAAGCTAAAAGATGTAGAGTTGATAATGATAGTGCAACTTATTTGTGGCACTGCCGTTTTGGTCATATTGGTGTAAAGCGTATGAAGAAACTCCATACTGATGGACTTCTGGAATCACTTGATTATGAATCACTTGGTACTTGGGAACCATGCCTCATGGGCAAGATGACTAAAACGCCGGTCTCCGGAATAATGGAGCGGGCAATAGATTTATTGGAAATCATACATACTGATGTATGTGCTCCGATGAATATTGAGGCTCGCGGCGGGTATCATTATTTTCTCACCTTCACACATGATTTGAGCAGATATGGGTATATCTACTTAATGAAGCATAAATCTCAAACATTTGAAGAGTTCAAAGAATTTCAGAGTGAAGTGGAAAATCATCATAACAAGAAAATAAAGTTTCTACGGTCTGATCGTGGAGGAGAATATTTGAGTTACGAGTTTGGTCTACATTTGAAACAATGCGGAATAGTTTCACAACTCACGCCACCCGGAACACCACAGCGTAATGGTGTATCCGAACATCGTAATCGTACTTTACTAGATATGGTGCGATCTATGATGTCTCTTACTGATTTACCGCTATCATTTTGGGGTTATGCTTTAGAGACGGCTGCATTCACGTTAAATAGGGCACCGTCGAAATCCGTTGAGACGACGCCTTATGAACTATGGTTTGGCAAGAAACCAAAGTTGTCATTTCTTAAAGTTTGGTTCTGCGATGCTTATGTGAAAAAACTTCAACCTGATAAGCTCGAAATCAAATCGGAGAAATGTGTCTTCATAGGATACCCAAAGGAAATTGTTGGGTACACCTTCTATCATAGATCCGAAGGCAAGACATTTGTTGCTAAGAATGGATCCTTTCTAGAGAAGGAGTTTCTCTCGAAAGAAGTGAGTGGAAGGAAAGTAGAACTTGATGAGGTAACTGTACCTGCTCCCTTATTGGAAAGTAGTTCATCACAGAAACCGGTTCCTGTGACGCCTACACCAATTAGTGAGGAAGCTAATGATATTGATCATGAAACTTCAGATCAAGTTACTACCGAACCTCGTAGGTCAACCAGAGTAAGATCCGCTCCAGAGTGGTATGGTAATCCTATTCTGGAGGTCATGTTACTTGACCAAGGAAAAACTACAAACTATGAAGAAGCGATGGTGAGCCCAGATTCCGCAAAAATGGCTTGAAGCCATGAAATCTGAGATGGGATCTATGTATGAGAACAAAGTATGGACTTTGGTTGACTTGCCCGATGATCGGCATGCCATAGAAAATAAATGGATCTTCAAGAAGAAGACTGATACTGATGGTAATGTTACTGACTACAAAGCTCGACTTGTTGCGAAAGGTTTTCGACAAGTTCAAGGGGTTGACTATGATGAGACTTTCTCACCCGTATCGATGCTTAAGTCTGTCCGAATCATCTTAGCAATTGCCGCATTTTATGATTATGAAATTTGGCAAATGGATGTCAAAACTGCATTCCTTAATGGATTTCTTGAAGAAGAGTTGTATATGATGCAACCAGAAGGTTTTGTCAATCCAAAGGGAGCAAACAAAGTGTGCAAGCTCTAGTGATCCATTTATGGACTAGTGCAAGCCTCTCGGAGTTGGATTAAATGTTTTGATAGTGTGATCAAAGCATATGGTCTTATACAGACTTTTGGTGAAGCCTGTATTTACAAGAAAGTGAGTGGGAGCTCTGTAGCATTTCTAATATTATATGTGGATAACATATTGTTGATTGGAAATGGTATAGAATTTCTGGATAGCATAAAAGGATACTTGAATAAGAGTTTTTTCAATGAAAGACCACGGTGAAGCTGCTTACATATTAGGCATCAATATCTATAGAGATAGATCAAGACGCTTAATTGGACTTTCACAAAGCACATACCTTGTCAAAGTTTTGAAAAAGTTCAAAATGGATAAAGCAAAGAAAGGGTTCTTGCCTGTGTTACAAGGTGTGAAGTTGAGTCAGAGTCAATGCAGACCACTGCAGAAGATAGAGAGAAAATGAAAAATATTCCCTATGCTTCAGCCATAGGCTCTATCATGTATGCAATGATGTATACCAGACCTGATGTGTGCCTTGCTATTAGTTTAGCAGGGAGGTACCAAAGTAATCCAGGAGTGGATCACTGGACAGCGGTCAAGAACATCCTGAACTACCTAAAGAGGACTAAGGATATGTTTCTCGTTTATGGATGTGACAAAGAGCTCGTCATAAATGGTTACGTCGATTCAAGCTTTGACACTGTTCCGGAAGATTCTAAATCGCAAACCGGATACCTGTTTATATTGAATGGTGGAGATGTCAGTTGGTGCAGTTCTAAACCAAGCGTCGTGGCGGGATCTACGTGTGAAGCGGAGTACATAGATGCTTTGGAAGCAGCAAATGAAGGAGTCTGGACAAAGGAGTTCATATCCGATCTAGGTGTCATACCTTGTGCATCGGGTCCAATGAAAATCTTTTGTGACAATACTGGTGCAATTGCCTTGGCAAAGGAATCCAGATTTCACAAGAGAACCAAGCACATCAAGAGATGCTTCAATTCCATCCGGGATCAAGTCCAGGTGGGAGACATAGAGATTTGCAAGATACATATGGATCTGAATGTTGCAGACCCGTTGACTAAGCCTCTTCCACGAGCAAAACATGATCAGCACTAAGACTCGATGGGTGTTAGAATCATTACTGTGTAATCTAGATTATTGACTCTAGTGCAAGTGGGAGACTGAAGGAAATATGCCCTATAGGCAATAATAAAGTTATTACTTATTTCCTCATATCATGATAAATGTTTATTATTCATGCTGGAATTGTATTAACCGGAAACATAATACATGTGTGAATACATAGACAAACATAGTGTCACTAGTATGCCCCTACTTGACTAGCTCGTTGATCAAAGATGGTTGAGTTTCCTAGCCATAGACATGAGTTGTCATTTGATTAACGGGATCACAGAATGATGTGATTGACTTGACCCATTTTATTAGCTTAGCACTTGATCGTTTAGTTTACTGCTATTGCTTTCTCCATTACTTATACATGTTCCTATACTATGAGATTATGCAACTCCCGAATACCAGAAGAACACTTTGTGTGCTACCAAACGTCACAACGTAACTGGGTGATTATCAAGGTGCTCTACAGGTGTCTACGATAGTGTTTGTTGAGTTGGCATAGATCAAGAATAGCATTTGTCACTCTGATTGTCGGAGATGTATCTCTAGGCCCTCTCGATAATGCACATCACTATAGGACTTGCAAGCAATGTGACTAATGAGTTAGTTACGGGATGATGCACTAAAAAACGAGTAAAGAGACTTGCCAGTAACGAAATTGAGCTAGGTATTAAGATACCAATGATCGAATCTCGGGCAAGTAACTTACGGATGACAAAGGGAACAACGTATATTGTTATGCGGTTTGACCGATAAAGATCTTCGTAGAATATGTAGGAACCAATATGAGCATCTAGGTTCCGCTATTGGTTATTGACCGGAGACTTGTCTCGGTCATGTCTACATAGTTCTCGAACCCATAGGGTCCGCACGCTTAAAGTTCTGTGACGATCAGTATTATGAGTTTTTGTGTTTTGATGTACCGAAGGTAGTTCAGAGTCCTGGATATGATCACGTACATGACGAGGAGTCTCAAAATGGTCGAGACATAAAGATCGATATATTGGACGACTATGTTCAGACACCGGAAGTGTTTCGGGAGGTTTCGGGCATATACCGGAGTACCAGGGGGTTACCAGAACCCCCTGGGAGTATATTGCGCCTAATGGGCCCTAGTGGGAGAAGAGGAGGGGCGGCTAAGGGTAGCCGCACGCCCCCTCCCCCTCTAGTCCGAATTGGACAAGGAGGGGGGGGGCGGCGCCCCCCTATCCTTCTCTTCCTCTCTCCCTTCCTTCCCTTCTCCTACTCCTATTAGGAAAGGAGGAGTCCTACTCCCGGTGGGAGTAGGACTCCCCCCTTGGCGTGCCCTCCTCCTTGGCTGGCCGCCTCCCCCTATCTCCTTTATATACGGGGGCAGGGGGCACCCCATGGAGACAACAATTGATCATTGATCTCTTAGCCGTGTGCGGTGCCCCCCTCAACCATAATCCACCTCGGTCATATCGTAGTGGTTCTTAGGCGAAGCACTGCGTTGGTAGCATCATCATCACCGTCACCACACCGTCGTGCCGACGAAGCTCTTCCCGGAAGCTCTACTAGATCGTGAGCTAGCGGGACATCACCGAGCTGAATGTGTGCGGAACACAGAGGTGCCATACGTTCGGTGCTGAGGATCGGTCGATCGTGGAGACGTATGACTACATCAACCGCGTTGTTATAATGCTTCCACTTATGGTCTTCGAAGGTACGTAGACAACACTCTCCCCTCTTGTCGGGTGGCGATGCTGATTCCACCAACACCTATGGGGACAGGGCCCCTTTCGGTTCGGTGGGGGGCGGAGAGCACACAAAGAGCGGATCAAGGCAGTGCACGCAGACGATTTTACCCAGCTTCGGGCCGCACGGATGCGTAAAACCCTACTACTGCTTGTTTGTGTATATTGGATTCTTGCTCAGGAGCGATGGACGCTGCCAGACTGAGCGTGAGAGTGTTCCTGGTGTTGAATGAGCCGAACTGGCCGAACCTCCGAACCCCTTCTACGTTGTGCTTGGGCCTCCTTTTATACTCTCAAGGGGTCACCGACAGGGGGCAACGTAGACAAGAAGGGTAAAAATGGAAAAGGATGCGGTAGGTGCAGCTACCGCTACTGTGGATACAGTGCACCCTACCTAACTCTGACGGCAGGGACAAGGGCATTAAATGCCTGTCTGAGTCTCCTAAACAGTGCAAAAAGTGACCGTTTGGAGCGCCACCGTTTGCCACGATGGGCTTCTCTTCATCTCCGCTTGCCACCACGTACCCCTAGCTGCACGGCCTCCTACCACGTGTGCTTGGGAGAGTCCCAAAGCGACACGTTGACAGGTGTGCTGGAGCGCGGGCACGAAGTGGGGGTTTCCCGCGGCAAGCTCCTTGCCGCGGCCGTCATCTTGTCGCGTCCGGAAGCTTGTCGCTCGCCGGATCTTGCCGGGACGCAGGGCGTGTCGCGGCAAGCTTTCTTGGTATGCCTTGAGTGGCCTTCCCGGCAAGCTCCTCTTGCCGGGGTCTTGTCTCTTCCCGGCAAGATCCTCTTGCCGGGGCCTTGGTTGGCCTTCCCGGTAAGCTCCTCTTGCTGGGGCCTTGGTTTGAGTACTTTGTTCTTGAATGGCCTTCAAGGGAACCACGGAGGGTCCTGGCGGTCACCTGGCAAGCCTTGCCGCGGGGCGCTGCAACTGCCCGTGCACGAATTCGGGGTAATAGGGTACCCCTACTCTAGTACACCGACAGGAGCCCCCGGGCCTGGGCCATACACGGTGCCGAGCACTGTTGGGCCAGGCCCAAAACAGTGCACGGGCACGCGCGGCCTAGGTCACGCCGAATCTAACTCCGCTCCCACCGCGCACGCCCAGAACGGCATGCGTCAAACGCGGCATCGTGGGAGAGATTGTGGGAGGTTGTTTATTTGGAAGGCCGAAATGTCCGCCCCGTCCCTCTTTATAAGCAGGGGAAACAGGGGCATTTCCTCCATCTTCGTCATCCGTTGTTGCAATCTCAGAAACCTCCGCCGCCCTCTTCCGCTTCCAAAGTCGAAAGAGAGCAGCGCTCCGCTCCCGTCACCGTCGCCACCACCAGCGCCGTCGATCTCCCCCACCGCCTCCGCCATGCCTCCGAAGCCCGGGAAGGGGAAGGCCACGAAGGCCGCGGCCGCGAAAGCTGTGAAGTCGACCGAAGCGCAGCGGCTTGAGGTGCTGCGGAAGGAGCGGGCCACTTTCCCCCCCGAGCTCTCCGCGGAGGAGCTGAGGGAGTGGTACTATCTCTTCTGGTCGACGGAGACGCGGGCGCATCTGCGCACAAAGGTACTCTCCATCGTCGCCTCGCAAGCAGCTCCAGCTGACGGATATCCTTTCTTCGCCATGTTCTTCTACTGCGGGCTCTGCCCGCCATTCTCTGATTTCTTCTGTGATATCATGAACACCTACGGACTCCACCTCCTTGACTTCACCCCCAACGCTGTTCTGACCATGGCAGTTTTCGCCCATCTATGCGAAAACTTTATCGGAGTCCACCCCAACGTAGCTCTCTTCCGCCATTTCTTTATGCCTCGTGTCGAGAGAGGGGAACCTCTTGCCGGCGGGATCGCCTGGATCTCGCGGGCCGGCAAGAAGGAGACCTATCTGGAGGGGGAGCTCCGCAGCAAGTGGGACGAGTGGAGAGCAGATTGGTGCTGGGTTGTAGAAGAGAGCCCGCAGCCGTTCACCACCCTGCGCCAAGCCCCAGCAGTGCGTGGCAATGACTGGAGCGCTCTGTCCACGGACGACGACAAGCTGACGATCGCCACCACTCGGATCTTGCATCTCAGGCTTGCCGGGCTGACTGTAGGAGCTGTCGGCGCAGATTTCCTTCACCGGCGCATCGCCCCTCTGCAGGCGAGGGGGAGACCTGCCTAGAATTTGGAGGCCCGGCAGATATAATGAGGTTTCTTCCAGGCCTCAACTTCAATTTCACCGTCCTAGAGTTGGACGGGATGCTTAAGGAGATATTCAAGCATGACCCACAGCATCCCGAGTGGTTCAGGTTGCCGGCGGACGTCGTGCCTCTGAGTAACAACTCCTCGGGCGACCGCCTCTGCGCAATGATGCCATTGTGCAACTCGCACGGGATCGCTCCAACTTGGCAGGAGCCCGCCGGTGACGTCGTGCAGCAGTTCTTTGACAGCCTAGTGGAGGTGGCGGTCAATGCTGACGAGAAGAAACTCCTCACCCGCGACACCACTGAGCAAGAGATGGAGATCGCCACCAGGGCGGAAGAGGCGGCGGCAGCCGCGGCCGCGGGTGAATTCGGGTTCACCATGGAGGAAGCGGACGTGCCTTGGCGATGAGTATTGCCGAACGGGAGCAGCCCGAAGAGGGAGAAGAGCTCGCCGCGCCCGACGCCGAGTCGAGCGAGCCCGCCGAGGGTACGAGCGGCCCGCCACCTCCGGGGAGCTTGCCGGGAGCAGGGCCCGGAACGCAGCCCCCAGTGCAGCCAAGAAGGCGCCTCAGCAGGATCGGGGATGCAGCAGGGCGGCAAGCTGGTCAACAGCCGCAGCGCCGCACGACGGGCTCCACCGCGGCAAGTACGGTCACCGCGGGTGCGCCTCCCGCCGCAGTGGCAACTGGAGCGGGGTCGTCTCGGGCTGGCGCCGCAGTCCCCGCCAAGCGGCCAAGGGATCCCACCCCTCCACCTCGTCGCGCCGGAGGTGGGCCGAACTTCGACCTCTCCGCGCTCAGCTCCGACGAGGAAGAGGAAGAAGAGTAAGATTCCCTTGCTTGTTCTTGTAGTTCTTCAACTTGCTGATATTGTCTTGCATCGGATCTGATTCACCCTGGGCTCTCCTTTTCAGGACTCTGGCCCAGAGGGCGGCAAAGAGGGCCAAGGCTCAGGTGGTGGTCATCGAGGACGAGCCCACTGCGACGACAGGAGGCGCGCCCGAGACTACCTTGCCGGACCCGACCATCACTTCGCAGAGCAGCCCCCAGCGCAGCCCCCAGCGTAAGCATATGGTTTACTTTCTGCTTCTGGGTGTGCGTGGTTGCTCTTTTCCTTTGTTGACATCCGATCTCTGTTTTGTCTGTGCAGGAGCAGAACAACTTCATCAGGAGGGCATGGTGATCTCTTCTGACTCGTCGTCTGCTTCTACGCCGCCAAGGGCGGACTCCCCGGCAAGGGAGCGATCTCCGGCAAGGAAGCGATCTCCGGCAAGGGAGGAGTCTCCGGCAAGGGGGGAGTCTCTGGCAAGGGACAGCGCCAACGATCCCCCGGTGGTGGAGGTCATGACAGCAGATCCCAGCACAGGTAGTCCTTCTTGCCTGAAGCTTTCCTTGTAGTCTTCTACTGATTTTTCTTCTCGGATACTTGTTTGATTGCTCCTTCTTCCCCGGTCGTCAGACCCACCCTCCGCGGATCCGATGGAGACCGAAACGGGCGGCGAGGAGGACGCGCGCGGCAATACTGATGATGCCGCGTCCACCGAACAAAGGGCCGGCGCTGACGTGCCCGCCGGCGAAGAGGCCGCCAAGGCTGCCGCCGAGGAAGCTGGCAGGGGATCTGGCGATCGCACTGACGGCCCTGAGGCCGCAGGAGCGTCAGGCGCTGCACCGACCGCTGATCCCTCCGCCGCTGCCGCAGCGCCAGGCTCCGAGGAGCCCCAGCCCGGCGCCTATCTGAAGGCTGGCGAGGGCATCTTCATCAAGCTCCCCTGGGCGTCGAGCTCCAGGGCGCCGGTGGAAGGAGAAGCTCTGGATGGGGAGGTGCTTTCCTCCGCCGGGTTGTCGATCGTCGACGCGCCGGGAAGCAGCAGTGAAGAGCCCGAGGAGGAGCGGCTGCTGCTGAGGCTGCTGGCGCTCTACCGCGCCCGCCAAGTCAAGTTGGAGTCCCGAGAAGCGCTTGCCGCGAGGGCGAGCGTGGACATAGAGAAGCGTGCGGAGGAACTCCGGGGTCTTCGTCAAGAAACTCTCCGGGCCTTGGCGGAGGAGCGGGAGCAGCTTGCCGAGGAACGGAAGGCCTTCCTCCTCGAGAAGGCCGAAGCTGAAGAGCAGCAGTGGCTCACTGGCGAGAAGCTGTACGCGCGAGAAGGCGAGCTGACTCAGCGGAAAGTGAACCTCGACAGCCACGAAGAGGAGCTTGCCGCGCGCGAACGGGCACTTGGCGGGACGCTCCAAGAGGGAAAGGATACGGCTGCGGCTGCCGAGGCCGCCAAGAAAGAATTGGAGGCAAAGGTGGCGCATCTAGAAACTGATCTGAAGGTTGGTGGCGAAGAGCTTGCCGCCCTCAAGCTAGAGCTCGAGAAGGACGCCCTTGCCCATGGTGAGCTGCAGGGCCGACTCGCCGAGAGGGGCAAGGAATTGAGCGCCGCCAAGGATTCCAACGCTGATCTGACGCTGAAGCTGGCCACCTTGACGGAGACGTTGGACAGCGCCAGGAAACGGGAGGCAGACTTGAAGAAGGACATCGAGGCCAACGAGGCGCTGCTAGCGAGGGCCGCCGAAACCCAGAATCTTCTTAGAGATACTGTGGAGCTCTGGACGGAGGGCCTCGTGAACATTGATGCAGTTATCGAAGAGGAGCTGGTGCAATTGGGGGTGGAAGGCTTCGGGTACTCCTCCGACGAGAAACTCCAACCTAGCGCCAAGCTCACTCTGTTCTTCAAAGGCGTGGCGGCGGCGCTCCAGCAACTCCGGGAACGGATCCCAAAGCAGTTGGCCGATGAGTCACGCTCGATTTGTGCCGGAGTTCTGGAGAAGGTGCTGGTGAAGGTGGCCTTCCGCAATCCGGGCCTCAACCTCACCAATGTCCTCAGGAAGCTGTCGGCGGACGCTGATCTTGACGCACTTAAGGCCCTCGTCGCACCCATTGTCGACAGGGTGAACGAGGTCAAAAGGGTTGACGGCGGTCACGTAGATTAGGCCGTCCGTTTTCTTCCTCTCTTGTCGCTGCCAGTCATGCCATGGGAACACTTTATTAGAGGCGCGACAAGTTATTTTTGTAATATAACTCTATCTTAGGCAACAAATAGCTGTGTCACTTCCTTTACTCGACTCTTGGCTTTGTATGGTCCTGCCCTACGCTTTCTAGGGAAACTTGCCGGTGCAGGCACCCTTGCCGCGAGCGCCGAGTGCGGACCTTCAGTAGCCTGCTGGCGGGGTCGCTACCGACAAGCAACCTTGTCGCAACTAGTTGCAGCTCACTTAAGTTGTTGAGCGGACTCGAAACAAAGTAAGGGCGCTAGCGGCTCACTTAAGTTGCTGAGCGGACTCGAAGCAAAGTAAGGGCGCTAGCAGCTCACTTAAGTTGTTGAGCGGACTCGAGACAAAGTAAGGGCGTAGCTAGCTGTGAATTGGTTCCTCCGCGCACAGGTTTTCCATACAAAGCACGGTTGTTCAAGGAAAATAACTCAAAAACTTAAAAAACTGATTGCTCAAGCTTTAGCAACTTAGCTTTTCTGTCGTCTGCTTGCCGGCAAGGAGAAACTTTTTTTTTGAACGGCCTGGTCCACACCATTATCTTCTCCTTCCCCCCCGGTAAACCTTGTGGGCGAGGGAACCTTCCTTCTTTTGAGAAAGAGATAGAGAAATAAAGCAATGATATGGAGCCTTGGGCTCGTTATCGCTTACCGGGGTCTGGTGCTGCACAAAGTGTCAGATAATATATGTGAAAAAGGATTATAGCATAAGGAAACTGACAAGATGTGCGGGGCACATGAACTTTACTAGTGCACGGGGTCTGCGCCCGGCTCTATACAAAGGATTACATGCAACAGCGGCAAGACTTGTACAGAAAGGTGGTTGCCGGACAGGGTCCGACAACCGCGCCTTACGGGTAAAACTTACAAAGATGCTCGATGTTCCAGGAGTTGCTCACCGGAATGCCATCTTCGGTCTCAAGGCGGACAGCGCCGGGCCTAGTGACTCGTTTCACCCGATAAGGGCCTTCCCACTTCGGCGTCAACTTGTTGGAATTCTTGGCCGACTGAACGCGCCGAAGAACAAGGTCGCCTTCCTCGAGACTCCTGGCATTGACTCTGCGGCTATGGTAGCGGCGCAGAGCTTGCTGGTAGCGAGCGGCTCGCACAGCACCCTGGAGACGGTCTTCCTCAAGGAGCAGCGCGTCATCTTGCCGCAGCTGCTCTTGCTCGAGCTCATCATAAGCAAGCACTCGAGGTGACCCGTATACGAGTTCCGTGGGGAGAACTGCCTCCGCTCCATAGACTAGAGCGAAGGGCCCCAGAGATGTCGGGTGGCGATGCTGATTCCACCAACACCTATGGGGACAGGGCCCCTTTCGGTTCGGTGGGGGCGGAGAACGCACAAAGAGCGGATCGAGGCAGTGCACGCGGGCGATTTTACCCAGCTTCGGGCCGCACGGATGCGTAAAACCCTACTTCTGGTTGTTTGTGTATATTGGATTCTTGCTCAGGAGCGATGGACGCTGCCAGACTGAGCGTGAGAGTGTTCCTGGTGTTGAATGAGCCGAACTGGCCGAACCTCCGAACCCCTTCTACATTGCGCTTGGGCCTCCTTTTATACTCTCAAGGGGTCACCGACAGGGGGCAACGTAGATAAGAAGGGTAAAAATGGAAAAGTATGCGGTAGGTGCAGCTACCGCTACTATGGATACATTGCACCCTACCTAACTCTGACGGCAGGGGACAAGGGCATTAAATGCCTGTCTGAGTCTCCTAAACAGTGCAAAAAATGACCGTTTGGAGCGCCACCGTTTGCCACGATGGGCTTCTCTTCATCTCCGCTTGCCACCACGTACCCCTAGCTGCACGGCCTCCTGCCACGTGTGCTTGGGAGAGTCCCAAAGCGACACGTTGGCAGGTGTGCTGGAGCGCGGGCACGAAGTGGGGGTTTCCCGCGGCAAGCTCCTTGCCGCGGCCGTCGTCTTGTCGCGTCCGGAAGCTTGTCGCTCGCGGGATCTTGCCGGGATCCAGGGCGCGTCGCGGCAAGCTTTCTTGGTATGCCTTGAGTGGCCTTCCCGGCAAGCTCCTCTTGCCGGGGTCTTGTCTCTTCCCGGCAAGATCCTCTTGCCGGGGCCTTGGTTGGCCTTCCCGGCAAGCTCCTCTTGCCGGGGCCTTGGTTTGAGTACTTTGTTCTTGAATGGTCTTCAAGGGAACCACGGAGGGTCCTGGCGGTCACCCAGCAAGCCTTGCCGCGGGGCGCTGCAACTGCCTGTGCACGAGTTCGGGGTAATAGGGTACCCCTACTCTAGTACACCGACACCTCTCGTTGCTATACATCACCATGATCTTGCGTGTGCGTAGGAATTTTTTTGAAATTACTACGTTCCCGAGAGTGGTGTGACGCGAATGGTTAATAGAACGCACACGATTTAAATTATACAAACATTTGAGATGTTAAAGTGGCAGCCGTTTGCTTCAAAACGCCTTTGTTGGTTGTTATTCAAGTGCGCCTTCTCTTAAAATGGACACGAAACTAACCACAACATGTCGGGTGCCATTCCATAATAGCATGCCGAGTTTCATGAATTTCAGACGAGTTTTGGACTTACTAGAATTTTAAAACAAAGTATCTCAACATTTTTCCGGCAATCAACTATGCCCTGGTGTTTGAAATTCATTCCCATTTCTTGCATGGGACCTAAGCATGCATCCAAGCACACACATTTGATATGTCAACCCATTTTTATACACTAGAGCATGTGCATGTAGTTCAAATTTGAATTATGCACATAAAATGCCTAGAAAACCCAGTTAATGTATGAAAATGTCCAAGCGAAGCCCGAAAAATCTCAAAAATTGACACAACACTCCTGTTGTTCTATGTTGACACTAGAAACATTTTGAAAGCAAGAAGGGGCAACGGATATAGTTTCGTCCCCAAAGGTGGCATGTTTCCTACCAAAACCATCAGGCCTGTAGTTAGGAACTCTGGTTTGCGATAAGCTTATACCCAAACCTGCCCTAAATGGAACAAAATTTTTACCACAGCATGTTGATGCCGCTCTATGATAGCATGTCAAGTTTCATGAATTTCATACGAGTTTTGGATTTACTAAAATTTAAAAACCATGTATCTCAATGTTTACGGCCAAGCGACAGTGGCAAGGTGTTTGCCATTCATTCCAATTTCTTGCATGAGACCTAAGCATGCAACCAATGACAAAGATTTGATTTTTCAACCAATTTACATGCACTGGAGCATGTGCCTATAGTTCAAATTTGAATTGTGCACATAAATGCATAGAAAACTTAGTTAATGTATAAAAATGTCCAAACGAACCCCAAAAAATTCCTAAATTTAACACAACACTCCTGTTGTTCTATGTTGACACTTGAAAAAAATTGAAATCAAGAAGAGGCAATGGATATCGTTTCGTCCAGAAAGGTGAAACGTCGTTCCCTACCGTAACCATGAGCCTTGTTGTGAGAAGCTCTGATTTATGAGAAGCTTATACGCCAATCTGCCCCAAATGGGACAATATTTTTACCATGGCATGTTGCTACCATTCCATGCTAGCATGTCGAGTTTCATAAATTTCAGACGCTTTTTTGATTTACTAGAATTTTAAAACCATGTATCTCAATGTTAGCGGCCGAGCGACGGTGGCAAGCTGTTTGACATTCATTCCCATTTCTTGAATCGGACTTTAGCATGCAACCAAGGACACACATTTCAATCTTGAACCCATTTATATGCACTGGAGCATGTGCATGTAGTCAAAATTTAAATTATGCACATAAATGCATAGAAAACTTAGTTAATGTATAAAAATGTCCAAGCGAACCTCGAAAAATCCCAAAAATTGACACAAAAATCTTGTTGTTCTATGTTGACACGAGAAAAAAAATTGATAGCAAGAAGAGGCAACTGATATCGTTTCGGCCCCCAAGGTGGCACGTTCCCTACCGAAACCATCAGGCTTGTTGTGAGAAACTCTGGTTTGCGGGAAGCTTATAACCAAATCTGCCCCAAATGTGACAATATTTTTACCATAGCATGTTGACACCGTTCCATGATATCATGTCAAGTTTCATGAATTTCAGACGAGTTATTGATTTACTAGAATTTTAAAACCATGTATCTCAATGTTAGAGGCCGAGCAACAATGTCAAGGTGTTTGACATTCATTCTCATTTCTTGCATGTGACCTGAGCTTGCAACCAAGGACACACATTTGATTCTCCAACCCTCTTTTATGCACTGGAGCATATGCATGTAGTTCAATTTTGAATTGTGCACATAAATGCCTAAAAAATTTAGTTAACGTATAAAAATGTCCAAACGATCCCCGGAAAATTCCAAAATTTAACAGACACTCCTGTTGTTCTATGTTAACACCAGAAAAAAAATGAAATCAAGAAGAGGCGAAGAATATCATTTTGTCCACAAAGGTGACATGTTTCCGTACGGGAACCATGAGGCTTCTTTTGAGAAGCTCTGGTTTGTGAGAAGCTTACACCATAACCTGCCCCAAACGGGACAATATTTTGTACCCCAGCATGTTGATGCCATTCCATGATAGCATGCCAAGGTTCATGAATTTCAGACGGGTTTTGGATTTACTAGAATTACAAAAGCAAGTACCTCAACGTTTACCGGAGAGCCACGGTGTTGTGGTGTTCGAAATCCATCGCCATTTCTTTAATGGTACATAAGCATAAACCCATGGACACATATATGATTTTACAACCCATTTTGGTGCACCGGAGCATGTGCATGTAATTTAATTTTGAATTGTGCACCTGAAATGGCTAAAAAACCAAGCTAATGTCTAAAAATGTCCAAACGAACCTTGACTAATTCCATTTTTTTGACGACACACCTATAGTTTCATGTTCACTACAGATAAAAGTTCTAGCAATTCAAACACCCTCCTTTGCCGCTGTGACCCCATTATGTAATTCAAATCAATATGAAAAATTAAGTATATCGCACATAGTTTATTATCACCAACCGTGTGAGATGCAGTACAAAATATGTTGGAGCACCGTCGGAGTATAATACGCATATGACTTACGTGAGAAGGTGCCTCGGCTACACACAACCGGCATGTCAAGCACACTAGCTTGCTCCTCAAATATCATTTCACTGTTCAATCATCGCCGGTGAAAGATGAGGACGTGGACCCGCTCGTGAGGGCAACTTCGGTGGCCCACTCCGGTGGGAGCGCGGCCGTAGCCGCCATGCTCGTGCTAACCAGCTACATGAGCACGGCCGCAATCTGTGACCGGGTGGCCAAGGCAGCCGAAACGGCTGTTGTTGCTTCTCAGGTGGCGGCAGCAACATTTGCCTCAAGTATAGCAACTGGTGAGAGTGGCACAACAGCTGTCCGTTCTGGAGCGGCGGCCTTAGTCCTGATGGAGGCCGCCCAGGACCATGTAGAGGCCGCCCATGCCCAGCTCGTGGCGGTCATCGTACAAATTGAACGAAACTTCTCTGACAATGGTCGGCAACCCACGGCCAAAGAGTTGGCAATTGCCAAGAGTGTTCGAGTAACCGCCTGTTCCTCCGCGGCATACCTTGCCACGATGGAGCCTGTCCAAGCCCAGATCGCGGCCGCCCACGCTCAGCTCGTGGCGGCCTTTTCCAAAGATATAGCGGACGCGGATGGCGAGATGCTTGCCGAGTATGGTGTGATGGATGCCAAGGAGCCCCTTCCCAGGAGATCATCAGGCACGAGCTGGACATGGAGGAGGTTGCGGAGATCGATGAGCACCAGCCGTAGTAGTACTCTTTGTTTTGTTTAATTAAGAGCGCTGGTCTTTAATTTGTTGGAGTAATGCTTAGGTCAGGTAGCTCTATTTAATTGTTGAACTTGGTCGATTAAGAAGTGTGGGTGCAGTGTAGTCTCCTTTGTGTACCCAAATTATGCAATGATGTGGGTGACCATTATAACCAGGGAAATTTGAACCAAAATTTTTCACGTTCAAACTCATCACACACGAGTTAACCTATATGAATCTTTTTTTGATAAGAAGAGTCTAAGGGAACCCCCTACAGTATAATTGGTGCAACAAATCCAAATTGCAAGTACCGTGCCTTGAACCTGGGTGGGTGGGAAGGCATCAACCCCTTCCCACCACTAGGCTATGCCTTAGTCTGCAGCTATATGAATCATTTGTGATGTTCACATATCGTACATAGTGCTGAATAAGGGATCGTGTCTGATGATACTTTGTGCGCCAGTTTTTTCACTGCACTGATCCAAAATTTTCGGCTTCCACGGAAATATCTACCTCCCCGCCCCTCCCCCTTACCAAAATCCACATTTCCCCTATTTTCGCCTTCCTTTCCATGTTGAAACCTTTACTCCTTGCTTGCAGCGCCGCCTCCTCACTGGCGACCCTCCTTCACGCTGCTCGGCCTCATCGATCCAGGCAGGTAATCCACACCCGAGCCCCATCCTCCTCCTTCCACATCCCACATGCCCCGACCGCCGGCGCGACACCTTCCACCCAAATCACCGACCCCTCCCCCAAAATAAGTGTCACCCTAAGCCATGGTGCACGCATTATAGCTAGGAGCTCAAGGAGCATTTGGTAGCGGAGAAGAAAATCACGGCCGCATGCGCGGATGAGGTTGTGATGGCTGCCATTCGTGCCGACCCCCAGATCTTGGAGGATCACCTCGCCGTCGAGGCCACCATCAATGCTCGCGCGTCGACACCACGACGTGGTTGGCTGCTTTAAATGACAACTCATGGCGTTTTCTCGAGGCCACCGTCAGTACCTTTGATGAAGACTACGATGTGTTTTCTCAGCGTGCCCGTGCTTACCTCAACTCGAGAGCGGGCAGGTTTGTTCTCGGAGCGGCTCAGGCAACTCACCACTACGACAAGGGCACCCACGATGTGGAGCCCTCGCCCTCTTCCATGTCGAAGGAGCCAATCATCATTGATATCTCTGATGATGAGGAGTAGCTTATCTTATTAGCTCACTATAAGGACCTATGTTCAGTTTGCTAGCTATGCCGGTTAAGCATGCTCGGTTTACCTGTTGCATGTGCTGCTCTTGCCTTTCCTTAACAAATTCTAGTGAATTGTCCTATCTACTCTTACCATGCAATCTGTTGCTCTAGTGTGTATGTTCTATATGTCGCGCATTGTGGCGCTCACTAATTAACTGCTATATTTCCAAGTTGTCAATCATGCTTGGTTTGGTTAACTGTTTGATCTTCTAGTATGTTATACATTGTGCAATGTGGTTCTTAGTTAATGTTTGGTTCATTTTTTGTGGTGTTTAGTTAACTGTTTGGTTCAATTATGCAAATGTGATGTTCAATTCTTTAGGGTGCAATTTTGTATTGTCTTCCATGTGAGAAATAAATCGAATTTATCTTTACAAAATACATGAGAAACAAATATAATTTCTATATTTCCAAGTTGTCAAGCATGCTTGGGTTTGTTAACTTTCTGATCTTCTAGTATGTTATACATTGTGCAATGTGGTGTTCACTTAATGTTTGGTTCAATTGTTGTGGTGTTTAGTTAACTGTTTGGTTCAATTCTGCAATGCGATGTTCAATTGTTGTGGGTGCTTTCTGTTATTGTATACCATGTGAGAAATAAATCGAATTTGGCTCTACTAAATACATAGGAAACAAATACAATTGCTATATTTCCAAGTTGTTAAGCTTGCTTGGTTTGGTTAACTGTCTGATCTTCTATTAGGAGTATGATATATTGTGCAATCTGGTGCTCAGTTAATGTTTGGTTCATTTGTTGTGGTGTTTAGTTAACTGCTTGGTTCAATTCTGTAATACGATGTCCAATTGTCATGGGTAGAATTTTGTATTGTTGTGCATGTGAGGAATGAATCGAATTTGGCTGCACTTAATACATGAGAAACATATACAATTGTTATATTTCCTAGATCTTAATCATGCTTGGCTTGGATAAATGGGTTTTCCATGTGGCTTTAATTAATCTGATGAATCTGCAATGTGCTTATTTTTCATCAACAAATTTTACTGATAGCATGTGAACCCTCACTTAACCTGATCACAAACTACCTTATATGTGTTGCAGGGAAACAATGGGAAGCACTGAGGTTTATAAACAAGGTTTGCACATGCATGATCCTTTGTATAATAGCACAATATTGTGCACTTGCGGGAACCATTCTAATATATAGGTTTCTAATGATTTGGTCTTGCATGTGTAGGTCCTGCTGTTAGAGGTTTTGACCCACTGTTTGACCCTTTTTGCATATGGGGAAATGAGTTGTCCATGAATATTAGTCAAGTCAAGAAACTCAGAAAGATTGTTAGGATAAACAAATTAGCAACAAAAAACAACAAGATCTTTGTCTGCACAATGAAGAAGACATCAGTTCACTACAAGATGGTACTAACTATTATACCTTGCCTTTTTTATTCCTTTGCCCCATTTCCAATATAGAGAAGATATTTATGCACATCCTTGTTTTCAGGCCTTTCCAAATAAGTTCACTAATGATTATCTCTCAAACCACCTCTATGGTCATGAGGCGAGGAAGGTATTCATACAACACCCACAGTTCAATACTGAAGTGTTCCTGAAGAGGATGAAGGATGGCGGTCAATCATCCACAGGCACTGGCCTAAAGTTGCAATGAGCTGCAACATCAATGAAGGCTAAATATTCACCTTCCGCTTCAACAGTTTTCCAGATGAGATTCATTTGTATATATACCATGTATGATGCTAATTTCGAAAGGTTATAGATGTTGCATGTGAAACTTGGTGCTGGTGCACTTGTGTAACGGGGTAGCTGAGTGCTGAAGTTATATGATGTTGTACTCTGATGTATTTCAATTATGAAATCCTGCTTCCTTAATATGAAAATGAATATATTATGTGATTAATATGAAATGTCAATTAGATTAATAAATGGATTATTAATAATAAGACAATTAGCCTGCTAATTGGGTTTTTTTATTGCAAACTATTATTGAGAAAACACCGTGGGTGATGACCTCAGGCAATGCACACAGTTTTTAGGAATAAACCGTGTTGGATCTACAAACAATCACACATGACATCCTCTGAAAAACTATTTTCGTTAGGCCACCTTGCGCAAATGTTTACCACATAAAAAGTGTGTGTGATGGACAACCTTTGCCACACAGTTTCTTCTAGGCATTGTGTGTGATGCATTCAATAACGCAAACGATAAAATTATTAATATCGTCTGCAATGGTGACACTATCACAAATGAATTAATGGGGAAAATTGTGTGTGATGTACCTACGAACGGATACATTTTCCTTGGAGTGACTGTGTGGGACGTATGTACGAACGGAAACATACTTCTTGGATTAACTATGTGGGTTGTACATACTTGATTAACTATGTGGAATGTACATACGAATGGAAACGTTTAGTCAGGACTGACTGTGTGGGACATACTTACGACCGAAAATGATTTAGCCTGTATAATTGTATTTTTAAGCACAACTGTACGCATAACCGTATTTGATCGCTGATAACCCACAAGTATAGGGGATCGCAACAGTTTTCGAGGGTAGAGTATTTAACCAAAATCTATTGATTCGACACAAGGGGAGCCAAAGAATACTCTCAAGTATTAGCAGTTGAGTTGTCAATTCAACCACACTTGGAAACTTAATATCTGCAGCAAAGTATTTAGTAGCAAAGTAATATGATAGTAGTGGTAATGGTAGCAAAAGGTAACAATAGTAAAAGTAATGTTTTTGGCATTTTGTAGTGATGATAGCAATAGCAACGGAAAAGTAAATAAGCAAAGAACAATATATGAAAAGCTCGTAGGCAATTGATCGGTGATGGAGAATTATGCCGGATGCGGTTCATCATGTGACAGTCATAACCTAGGGTGACACAGAACTAGCTCCAGTTCATTGATATAATGTAGGCATGTATTCCGAATATAGTCATACGTGCTTATGGAAAAGAACTTGCATGCCATCTTTTGTCCTACGCTCCCATGGCAGCGGGGTCCTTACGGAAACTAAGGGATATTAAGGCCTCCTTTTAATAGAGAACCGGCCGGAAGAAAGCATTAGCACATAGTGAATACATGAACTCCTCAAACTACGGTCATCACCGGTAAGTATCCCGATTATTGTCACCTCGGGGTTAACGGATCATAACACATAATAGGTGACTATAGACTTGCAAGATAGGATCAAGAACACTCATATATTGATGAAAACATAATAGGTTCAGATCTGAAATCATGGCACTAGGGCCCTAGTGACAAGCATTAAGCATAGCAAAGTCATAGCAACATCAATCTCAGAACATAGTGGACACTAGGGATCAAACCCTAACAAAACTAACTCGATTACATGATAGATCCCATCCAACCCATCACCGTCCAGCAAGCCTACGATGGAATTACCCACGCACGGTGGTGAGCATCATGAAATTGGTGATGGAGGATGGTTGATGATGACGATGGCGACGGATTCCCCTCTCCGGAGCCCCGAACAGACTCCAGATCAGCCCTCCCGAGAGGTTTTAGGGCTTGGTGGCGGCTCCGTATCGTCAAACGCGATGATTTCTTCTCTCTGATTTTTTTCTCCCCGAACTCAATATATGGAGTTGGAGTTGGAGTTGGAGTCGGAGAGGCAACAGGGGGCCCATGAGGTACGGGGCGTGCCCGCACCCTCGTGGAGAGGTGGTGGGCCCCCTGGCCTTCATCTTTTGCAGGTATTTTTCTTATTTTCTAAAAACTAGCTCCGTGAAGTTTTAGCTCATTCCGAGAATGTTTGCTCCTGCACATAAATAACACCATGGTAATTCTGCTGAAAACAACGTTAGTTCGGGTTAGTTCCATTCAAATCATGCAAGTTAGAGTCCAAGACAAGGGCAAAAGTGTTTGGAAAAGTAGATACATTGGAGACGTATCAACTCCCCCAGCTTAAACCTTTGCTTGTCCTCAAGCAATTCAGTTGATAAACTGAAAGTGATAAAGAAAAACTTTTACAAACTCTGTTTGCTCTTGTTGTTGTAAATATGTAAAGCCAGCATTCAAGTTTTCAGCAAAGATTATAACTAACCACATTCGCAATAACGCATAGGTCTCAAGTTTACTCATATCAATAGCATAATCAACTAGCGAGCCATAATAATAAATCTCGGATGACAACACTTTCTCAAAACAATCATAATATGATATAACAACATGGTATCTCGCTAGCCCTTTCTGAGACCGCAAAACATAAATGCAGAGCACCTTTAAAGACCAAGGACTGACTAGATATTGTAATCCATGGTAAAAGAGATCCAGTCAAGTCATACCCAATGTAAACTAACAATAATGAATGCAAATGAGACCAGTGCTCTCCAAATGGTGCTTTTTAATTAGAGGGTGATGACTCAGCATAAAAGTAAATAGATAGGCCCTTCGCAGAGGGAAGCAAGGATTTGTAGAGGTGCCAGAGCTCGGTTTTGAAATAGAGGTGAATAATATTTTGAGCGGTATACTTTCATTGTCAACATAACAACCAAGAGATGGCGATATCTTCCATGCTACACACATTATAGGCGGTTCCCAAACAGAATTGTAAAGTTTATACTCCCCGTTCCACCAACAAGCATCAATCCATGGCTTGCTCGAAACAACGAGTACTCCAACTAACAAGAGTCCCAGGGGGAGTTTTGTTTGCAATTATTTTGATTTAGTTTGCATAAAGCATGGGACTGGGCATCCCGGTGACCAGCCATTTATCTCGTGAGTGAGGAGCGGAGTCCACTCCTCTTGAGAATAACCTGCCTAACATGGAAGATACAGACAACCCTAGTTGATACATGAGCTATTCGATCATACAAAACAGGATATTTATTTGAAGGTTTAGAGTTTGGCACATACAAATTTACTAGGAACGGCAGGTAGATACCATATATAGGTAGGTATAGTGGACTCATGTGGAATAACTTTTGGGTTTAGGAGTTTGGATGCACAAGCAGTATTCCCGCTTAGTACAGGTGAAGGCTAGCAAAAGACTGGGAAGCGACCAGCTAGAGAGCGACAAAAGTCATGAACATGCATTAAAAATAATCAACACCTAGTGCAAGCATGAGTAGGATATAATCCACCATGAACATATATATTGTGAAGGCTATGTTGATTTTGTTTCAACTACATGCGTGAACATGTGCCAAGTCAAGTCACTTAAATCATTCAGAGGAGGATACCACCCTATCATACCACATCATAACCATTTTAATAGCATGTTGGCACGCAAGGTAAACCATTATAACTCATAGCTAATTAAGCATGGCATAAGAAACTATGATCTCTAGTTGTCATTGCAAACATGTTTATTCATAATAGGCTAAATCAGGAATGATGAACTAATCATATTTACAAAAAAAAGAGGTCGAGTTCATACCGAATTTTCTCATCTCAATAAGTTCATCATATAATCATCATTATTTCCTTTCACTTGCACGACCGAATGATGTGAATAATAATAATAGTGCGCGTGCATTGGACTAAGCTGGAATCTACAAGCATTCAATAAACAGGAGAAGACAAGGCAATATGGGCTCTTTTGTCAGATCAACAATAATGCATATAAGAGCCACTTCAACAATTTAATTATGGTCTTCTCCTATCGACCCCCAAAGAAAAGAAAAGAAACAAAACTATTTACACGGGAAAGCTCCCAACAAGCAAAAGAAGAACAGGAAATCTTTTGGGGTTTTCTTTTTAATTACGTCTACAAGCATGGAAGGTAGATTAATTAAAAGCTACAACTAATTTTTTTGGTTTTTCTTAAGGTTTATTAAACACACAAGAAGAAATCATAAAAAGGAAAATAAACTAGCATGGATGATACAATGAAAAAGTATGAGCACCGACATCTAGCAATGAGTGTGTGAGCATAAATGTAATGTCGGTGGGAAATACATACTCCCCCAAGCTTAGGATTTTTGCCTAAGTTGGTCTGTGGCCATGGCTGGCCTGGCGGATATCCATAATAGTAGTTGGGGTCATACTGCGATGCAGCAGCTATCGCCCACTGAGCTGCAGCGTGGCGACGAGTGGCCTCCTCTCTCCTCTTGTACTCATCTGCCTCCTCTCTGGTAATAGTATATCCTCCTCTTGCCTGATAATCAAAGAAGGCAGGAGCAGGGAGAGTAATACGGACATCACGACGTGTGTCAAAGATTAGTCGATACTGGAGAGTTGATTCGTTCCTCTCGACAAACTGGTGGTGAACCATAGCATTAAAATCTAGAAAAGCAGGAGGTAATTCAATATCATCTTCGCGTATGGCTATACCAAGAAAATTAGCTATGCGGGTTGCATGAATTCCACCAAAGAAATCTCCATTAAGTCTATTAAGATGCAACCTACGTGCAACAATGGCTCCCAAATTATATGATTTGTCTCCTAACACAACACTCCTAAGAATAATAAGATCGGGGACACACATGTGACATGCCTCATCTTTACCATTAATGCATCTACCTATGAAGAGAGCAAAATAATGTATAGCAGGAAAGTGAATGCTCCCTATGGTAGCTTGTGTAATATCTCTAGATTCTCCCACAGTTATGCTAGCAAGAAAATCTCTAAATTCAGATTTGCGAGGATCCCTTATACTACCCCATTGTGGAAGTTTGCAAGCAGTGGTAAAATCCTCTAAGTCCATAGTGTAAGATTTATCATAAAGATTAAAAAGGACAGGTGGAGAATTACGTGAAGTTGAAAATTCAAACCTCCTCACAAAGGTACTGGTGAGGTTGTGATACTGGCTGCACTTCTCTTCCTTGAAGCTCACAAGATCAGCGTTACGCAAATATGCATTGAATTCTTCCTTAATTCCCGCTCGATCCATAAAGTTCTCAGAGGGCCATTCACAAGGATGCATTGGAGCGTCTCTTGGTGGCTCGTCATCAGCATCACGCATTGCAAGCCTGGGTCCTTGCTTCCTTGAAGAACCACCTTGGAACATTTTCCTAAGCATTTTTCTTCCTCTGAAAAATTCTGAAATTTTTAGTAACTTCAAAATAAAAGTAAACCAAACTCAATAATATTGATAGCAACTACTCCTACAAGTGCCTAGAGCCTATATCATGCATCAAAACTACTTGGAACCATATAAATTTGACATGCAAGCTCAAGAACAGGGTCACCTAAGCAGCAAAAATTTGCAATGAATAAAGCACTAGAACAAAAACTAATTGGACCAATGGAGGAGTCACATACCAAGGAACAATCTCCCCAAGCAGTTTTGTGAGAGGTGCTTTGAGCAAGGAGATCGAAAATGGCAGCAAAATGAGCTAGAACTCGTGCTTGAGCTGGATATTCGTGTTTGTGGGAGGAAGATGAAGTGTGTGTGTGTGCAGGAATAAGTGGAGGAGGGCCACCGTGGGCCCACGAGGCAGGGGGCGCGCCCAGGGGGATGGGGCGCGCCCTCCACCCTCGTGGGCAGGTGGTTGGCCCCCCTGTTGCGTTCTTTGTGCCAAATATTCTCAAATATTTTGGAAAAAATCATATTTAAATTTTAGCGCATTAGGAGAACTTTTATTTTCGAGGTATTTTTATATTGCACGAATAATCAGATAACAGACGGAAAAATATTTATTTTAATTTTATTTAATATAAATAACAGAGAGTAAAAGGAGGGTACAGAAGGTTGTGCATTCTAGTTTCATCCATCTCATGATCATCAAAAGGAATCCACTAACAAGGTTGATCATGTCTTGTTAATGAACTCATTCCGAATAACATTGAACTGGAGAAATTTTGAATGACACTATGTTACCTCAACGGGGATATGCACATCCCCAATAATAAGAATATCATATTTCTTCTTGACAGTAGGAAGAGGAAATTCAAAACCTCCAAATATAATCGATGGCATTTTCTCAATAGAGTTGATACTATGAACGTGAGGTTGTTTCGTCGGAAAGTGTACCGTATGCTCATTACCATTAACATGAAAAGTGACATTGCCTTTAGTGCAATCAATAACAGCCCCTGCAGTATTCAAAAAGGGTCTACCAAGGATAATCGACATACTATCGTCCTCGGGAGTATCAAGAATAACAAAGTCTGTTAAAATAGTAACATTTGCAACCACAACAGGCACATCCTCACAAATACCAACAGGTATAGCAGTTGATTTATCAGCCATTTGCAAAGATATTTCAGTAGGTGTCAACTTATTCAAATCAATTCTACGATATAAAGAGAGAGGCATAACACTAACACCGGCTCCAAGATCACATAAAGTAGTTTTAACGTAGTTTCTTTTAGTGGAGCATGGTATAGTTGGTACTCTGGGATGTCCTAGTTTCTTAGGTATTCCACCCTTAAAAGTATAATTAGCAAGTATGGTGGAAATTTCAACTTTGGATATCTTTCTTTTATTAGTAACAATATCCTTCATGTACTTAGCATAAGGGTTCATTTTAAGCATATTAGTCAAATGCATACGCAAAAAGATAGGTCTAATCGTTTCAGCAAAGCGCTCAACTAGCAAGCAATAATAGTAAATCTTGGATGACAACACTTTCTCAAAACAATCATGATATGATATAACAAGATGGTATCTCGCTAGCCCTTTTTGAGACCACAAAACACAAATGCAGAGCACCTTTAAAGATCAAGGACTAACTAGACATTATAATTCATGGTAAAAGAGATCCAGTCAAGTCATACTCAATGTAAACTAACAGTAATGGATGCAAATGACAGTGGTGTTCTCCAACTAGTGCTTTTTAATAAGAGGGTGATACCTTAGCATAAAATTAAATAGATAGGCCCTTCGTAGAGGGAAGCAGAGATTTGTAGAGGTGCTAGAGCTCGGTTTTGAAATAGATATGAATAATATTTTGAGCGGTATACTTTCATTGTCAACATAACAACCGAGAGATCTCGATATCTTCCATGCCACACACATTATAGGCGGTTCCCAAACAGAATGGTAAAGTTTATACCCCCCCTCCACCAACAAGCATCAATCCATGGCTTGCTCGAAACAACGAGTGCCTCCAACTAACAAGAGTCCCGGGGGAGTTTTGTTTGCAGTTATTTTGATTTGATTTGCATAAAGCATGGGACTGGGCATCCCGGTGCCAGCCCTTTTCTCGTGAGTGAGGAGTGGAGTCCACTCCTCTTGAGAATAACCCGCCTAGCATGGAAGATACAGACAGCCCTAGTTGATACATGAGCTGTTCGAGCATACAAAACAGAATGTTCATTTGAAGGTTCAGAGTTTGGCACATACAAATTTACTTGGAACGGCAGGTAGATGCCGTATATAGGTAGGTATGGTGGACTCATATGGAACAACTTTGGGGTTTATGGAATTGGATGCACAAGCAGTATTCCCGCGTAGTACAGGTGAAGGCTAGCAAAAGACTGGGAAGCGACCAGCTAGAGAGCGACAACAGTCATGAACTTGCATTAAAATTAATCAACACCGAATGCAATCATGAGTAGGATATAATGCACCATGAACATAAATATCGGAGAGGCTATGTTGATTTTATTTAAACTACATGCGTGAACATGTGCCAAGTCAAGCCACTCGAATCGTTCAAAAGAGGATACCACCCTATCATACCACATCACAATCATTTTAATAGCATGTTGCCACGCAAGGTAAACCATTATAAACTCCTAGCTAATTAAGTATGGAATAAGCAACTATAATCTCTAATTGTCATTGCAAACATGTTTATTCATAATAGGCTGAATCAGGAACGATGAACTATTCATATTTACAAAAACAAGAGAGGTCGAGTTCATACCAGCTTTTCTCATCTCAATAAGTTCATCATATATCATCATTATTGCCTTTCACTTGCACGACCAAATAGTGTGGAAAATAATAATAGTGCACGTGCATTGGACTAAGCTGGATTCTGCAAGAATTCAATTCAAGGGAGAAGACAAGGTAATATGGGCTCTTTTGTCAGATCAACAATAATGCATATAAGAGCCACTCAACATTTTCATTATGATCTTCTCCTCTCAACCCCCAAAGAGCAAGAAAAGAAATAAAGCTATTTACACGCGAAAGCTCCAAAGAAGCAAAAGAAGAACGAGAAATCATGTTGGGTTTTCTTTTTAGTTACAACTACAAGCATGGAAAGTAAACTAGCTAAAAGATACAACTAATTTTTTTGTTTTTCTTAAGGTTTATTAAACACACAAGAAGAAAGCATAAAAAGGAAAATAAACTAGCATGGATGATACAATGAAAAGTATGAGCACCGACAACTAGCAATGAGTGTGTGAACATGAATGTAATGTCAGTGAGAAATACGTACGCCCCCAAGCTTAGGCTTTTGGCCTAAGTTGGTCTATGGCCATGGCTGGCCTGGCGGATATCCAAAGTAATAGTTGGGGTCGTACTGAGAAGGATCCCCCTGGTGCCACTGGTTGGCAATCTCCTCCAGATTCCATTGATAAACAGACTGCCGGTGAGGATCAAATTGTGGTTCCGGCTCTGGCTCTGTAGTTGGTGTGGGGTTTCGGTAGGCATGAATAGCCTCCGGCGGAACAAGTACTTGCCTGCAGATAAGTCAAACATGGAAGGAGCAGGCAAAGTAATAGTCTTAGGGTGATTTTTATCAAATATCAGCTTGTACTTAAGCATCTTTTCCTTATTCTTAACAATAAAATATTGTGCTACCATACTCTTATAGTCTAGAAAAACAGGAGGCAACAACTTCTCTTCCTTCTCATAATGCCTAATAGGTATGTTAAAGTGTGCAGCGAGGCGTGAGGCGAAGATGCCTCCAAGGACGGGGCCCTTAGTACGGTTAAGATTAAACCGCTTTACAACAATAGCGCCCATACTAAATGTGTCATTATGGAACAAGGCATGGCACAAAATAACAATATCAGGGGCACTAAGGTTGCCACAGTTTCCACAACCAATTAAGCATCTACTAGCAAATATTGCGAAGTAACGTAAAATAGGAAAATGTATGCTAGTAATTCTTGCATCAGAAACTTTCATCATTTCCCCTACAGCAATTGTATCAATAAACCCTTCCACATCGTCACGATCTATGTTGCCCTCAAAATGTATCAAACATACTCGACAAAAATCATGAAGTGACATCTCCTTATGCTCATCATATAAATAAAATTCCACCGTAGGTGGTGAGCTCCTAGCATGGAAATGAAAGTTTTGCACAAAGATATTGGTGAGTAAGAGATACTATTCACGTTGGTCATGGAGGAAGGCTGTGAGTCCTGCATTCTCAGCCAATTCATAGAAATCATCATAAATCCCGGCTGCTCTCAAGAAATCATCACAAGGCCATTCACACGGCTGAACCTCAGCGGTGCGAGGGAGATTATACTTGGGATTCTTGTTCTCTTCACTTTGTTTATCCTTCGAACTTCGGCTCGATGAGCCCCTCAAAAATCTCTTCATCCTTTTCTGAAAATATCTGAATTTTTTAGTAACTTCAAAATAAAAGTGAACCAAGCTCAACAAAATTTATAGCAACTACTCTTACAAGTGCCTAGAGACAATATCATGCATCAAAACTACTTTTGACCACATAAATTTGACATGCAAGCTCAAGAACAAGGTCACCTAAGCAGCAAAAATATGCAATGAATAAAGCACTAGAACAAAAACTAATTGGACCATTGGAGGAGTCAAATACCAAAGAACAATCCCCCAAAGAAGTTTTGTGAATGGAGCTTTGAGCAAGGAGATCGAAAATGGCAGCAAGATGAGCTTGGGCTCGGGTTTGAGCTAGCTAGTGATGTTTTTGGGAGGAAGAAGGGGTGTGTGGTAGCTAGAATAAGTGGAGGGGAGCCACCATGGGCCCACGAGGCAGGGGGCGCGCCCAGGGGGTGGGCGTGCCCTGGACCCTCTTGGCCAGGTACTTGCTCCCCTTGATGTGCTCTTAGTGCCACATATTCTCAAATATTCCAAAAAAAATCATATTTAAATTTCAGGGCATTTGGAGAACTTTTATTTTCGGGGTATTTTTTATTGCATGGATAATTCAAAAAACAGACAGGAAAATATTATTTTTGCTTTATTTAATATAAATAACAGAAAGTAAAAAGAGGGTATAGAGAGTTGTGTTTTCTAAATTCACCCATCACATGCTCATCAAAAGGAATCCACTAACAAGGTTGATCAGGTCTTGTTAACAAACTCATTCCGAATGACATGGAACCGGAGAATTTTGGAATAACACTAGCTTACCTCAATGGGGCTATGCATGTCCCCAACAATAAGAATGTCATATTTCTTATTGACAGTAGGAAGAGGAAATTCAAAACCTCCAATAGTAATTGTTGAAATTTTTCCAATAGAATTGATACTGTGGACTTGAGGTTGTTTCCTCGGAAAGTGTACCGTATGCTCATTACCATTAACATGAGAAGTGACATTTCTTTTGGTGCAATCAATAACAGCCCCTGCAGTATTCAAAAAGGGTCTTCCAAGAATAATAGTAACGTTTGCAACTACAACAGGCACATCCTCACAAATACCAACAGGTATAGCAGTTGATTTATTAGCCATTTGCAGAGATATTTCAGTAGGTGTCAACTTATTCAAATCAAGTCTACGATATAAAGAGAGAGGCATAACACTAACACCGGCTCCAAGATCACATAAAGTAGTTTTAACATAGTTTCTTTTAATAGAGCATGGTATAGTGGGTACTCCTGGATCTCCAAGTTTCTTTGGTATTCCACCCTTAAAAGTATAATTAGCAAGCATGGTGGAAATTTCAGCTTCTGGTATCTTTCTTTTATTTGTAATAATATCTTTCATGTACTTAGCATAAGGATTGGTTTTAAGCATATCAGTCAATCGCATACGCAAAAAGATAGGTCTAATCATTTCAGCAAAGCGCTCAAAATCCTCATCATCCTTTTTCTTGGATGGTTTGGGAGGAAAAGGCATGGGTTTTTGAACCCAAGGCTCCCTTTCTTTACCATGTTCCCTAGCAACAAAGTCTTTCTTATCATAATGTTGATTCTTTGATTGTGGGTTATCAAGATCAACAGCGGGTTCAACTTCTATATAATTATCATTACTAGGTTGAGCATCATCATGAACATTATTATTAGCATTATCACTAGTTTCAGGTTCATTACCAGATTGAGTTTGAGCATCAGAAATAGAAATATCATTTGGATTCTCAGGTGTTTCAACAATAGGATCACTAGAAGCATGGAAAGTCCTATCATTTTTCTTTTTATTCTTTTTATAAGAACTAGGTACATCTATGTTATTTCTCTGAGAATCTTGCTCAATTCTCTTAGGATGGCATTCAGGATACAAAGGTTCCTGAGTCATTCTACCAGTTCTAGTAGCCACTCTAACAGCATAATTATTATCTTTACTATTCAATTCGTTGAGCAATTAATTTTGAGCTTCAAGTACTTGTACTACTTGAGTGGTAACCATAGAAGCATGTTTACTATAAGTTTAAGTTCACCTTTAACATTAGCCATATAATCACCCATGTGTTCCAGCATATTTGAATTGTTTTTCAATTGTCTACCAAAATAAGCATTAAAATCTTCTTGCTTAGCCATAAATTTATCAAACTCATCTAAGCATGGGCTAGCAAATTTAGTAAACGGGATTACAGCTTCATCATATCTATAGAGATAATTTACCTTTACTACCTGTGTTGGGTTATCAAGACCATGAGTTTCTTAAATAGGTAAAGGATTAAGATTATATGTTTCTTCAACAGGCGGTAATTAAGACCATGTATTTCTTCAATAGGAGGTAAATTCTTAACATCTTCAGCTTTAATACCTTTTTCTTGCATAGATTTCTTTGCCTCTTGCATATCTTCAGGACTGAGAAATAGAATACCCCTCTTCTTCGGAGTTGGTTTAGGAATAGGCTCAAGAATTGGCTCCGGAGGTGTCCAATTATTTTCATTTGTCAACATATTATTCAATAGAATTTCAGCTTCATCCGGTGTTCTTTCCCTGAAAACAGAACCAGCACAACTATCCAGGCAATCTCTGGAGGCATCGGTTAGTCCATTATAAAAGATATCATGTATTTCATTTTTCTTAAGAGGATGATCAGGCAAAGCATTAAGTAATTGGAGAAGCCTCCCCCAAGCTTGTGGGAGACTCTCTTCTTCAATTTGCACAAAATTATATATATATCCCTTAAAGCAACTTGTTTCTTATGAGCAGGGAAATATTTAGCAGAGAAGTAATAAATCATATCCTGGGGACTACGCACACAACCAGGGTCAAGAGAATTAAACCATATCTTAGCATCACCCTTTAATGAGAACGGAAATATTTTAAGGATATAAAAGTAACGAGTTCTCTCATCTTTAGTGAACAGGGTGGCTATATCATTTAATTTAGTAAGATGTGCCACTACAGTTTCAGATTCATAACCATGAAAAGGATCAGATTCAACCAAAGTAATTATATCAGGATCAACAGAGAATTCATAATCCTTATCAGTAACAAAGATAGGTGAAGTAGCAAAAGCAGGGCCAGGTTTCATTCTAGCATTTAGAGATTGCTTACTTAATTTAGCTAATAATGTTTTGAGTTCATTTCTATTTTTGCAAGCTAAAATAGCTAAAGAAGCTTCTTGATCAAAAACATAACCCTTAGGAATAACAAGTGATTCTTCATCATCACTTTCATCAGTATCATCAGATGCAATATTTTCAATTTCTCTAGCTCTAGAAAGTTGTTCATCAAGAAATTTACCAAGTGGCATAGTAGTATCAAGCATAGAAGTAGTTTCATCATAAGTATCATGCATGGAAGAAGTGGCATCATCAATAACATGCGACATATCAGAACGAATAGCAGAAGCAGGTGTAGGTGTCGCAAGCTTACTCAAAACAGAAGGTGAATAAAGTGCAGAGATAGATGGCAGTTCCTTACCTCCCCTCGTAGTTGAGGGATAGTGAGGGAGTCCTGGATTAGGGGGTCTCTGGACAGCCGGACTATATCCTTTGGCCGGACTGTTAGACTATGAAGATACAAGATTGAAGACTTTGTCTCGTGTCCGGATGGGACTCTACCTTGCGTGGAAGGCAAGCTAGGCAATATGGATATGTATATCTCCTCCTTTGTAACCGACCTTGTGTAACCCTAACCTCTCCAGTCTATATAAACCGGAGGGTTTTAGTCCGTAGAACAACAACCATACCATAGGCTAGCTTCTAGGGTTTAGCCTCTCTGATCTCGTGGTAGATCTACTCTTGTACTACCCATATCATCAATATTAATCAAGCAGGACATAGGGTTTTACCTCCATCAAGAGGGCTCGAACCTGGGTAAAACATTGTGTCCCCTCCCTCTTGTTACCATCCGGCCTAGACGCACAGTTCGGGACCCCCTACCCGAGATCTACCGGTTTTGACACCAACATTGGTGCTTTCATTGAGAGTTCCTCTGTGTCATCGCCGTTAGGCTTGATGGCTCCTACTATCATCGATGGCGATGCATTCCAGGGTGAGACTTTTTTCCCCGGATAGATCTTCGTATTCGGCGGCTTTGCACTACGGGCCAATTCGCTTGGCCGCCTGGAGCAGATTGAAAGTTACGCCCCTGGCCACCAGGTCAGGTTTGGAAGCTTAAACTACACGGCCGATATCCGCGGAGACTTGATCTTCGACAGATTCGAGCCTCTACCTTGTGTGTCACGCAGTGACAATGAGTGCGGTTTATCGCTACCATGGGATAGTGTTCAAGAGATCGCACAGCAGCCGCTTCGACCCTCAATTCGGAGCCAGGTGCGCCTTCCGCGGACGGGTGGATGGACCCCACCACGGAGGCCTTAACCTCAGCGGCGATCGAGCCAAACATCGACCTTACCTTACACGAGAGCCGTGTTGTTAAACTGCCGGATCCTTCTCCGGCCACGGACTCCGAACCGCCTGCGCCCGTTCCTATCGAATCCGATTGGGCGCCGACCATGGAGTTTACCTTCACGGATATTTTTCAGCACTCGCCCTTTGGCGACATACTGAACTCATTAAGGTCTCTCTCCTTGTCAGGAGGATCCTGGCCGAACTATGTCCGATAGGACTGGGATGCGGACGACGAAGAAATTCGAGGCCCACCCACCACCCACTTAGTAGCCACTGTCGATGACCTAACCGACATGCTCGACTTCGACTCCGAAGACACCGACGGTATGGACAATGATGCGGGAGGAGAAGAGGAACCACCGCCCACAGGGCACTAGACAGCCACCTCATCATACAATATATGCATGGTGGATACACCCAAAGAAGGCAATGTCGACGATATAGTGGAGGATGACCCCTCCAAGAAGCAACCCAAGCGCCAACGTCAGCGGCGCCGCTCTAAGTCCAGCAAAAGCAAAAGTGGTGATACTGGCACAGGAGATAATAATACTCCGGATAGTGCCGAAGACAACAACAATCCCCTCCAGCAAGATTTAGAGCAGGAGGATGGAGGAGCCAGCCCTCCTGAGAGAGCGGCAGATGGAGAAGAGGAGGATGATAATTACATGCCCCCCTCCGAAGACGAGGCAAGCCTCGGCGACGACGAATTCACTGTGCCAGAGGACCCCGTCGAACAAGAGCGCTTCAAACGCCAGCTTATAGCCACGGAAAATAGCCTTAAGAAAAAGCAGCAGCAGCTTCAAGCTGATCAGGATCTGCTAGCTAACAGATGGACTGAAGTCCTCGCGGCCGAGGAATATAAACTCGAGCTCCCCTCCAAGAGTTACCCAAAGTGCAGGTTGCTACCTCGACTGGAGGAAGAAGCGTATGATACGGCTGATCGGCCACCTCGTGGCCGCGATAGAGAGGCATTCCAGCTAAAAACTCAGCCTCCACCCTGACGCCATTCAAATAAAAAAGCATGGGGAGATACGCCAGACCTGCGAGACATATTGGAGGACAAAGCAAAGCATGCAAGATCCATCTACGGATCACGAGGGTGCGCCACTCTGCGAGATGATAAACATCACGCCGGATACAGTAAAAGCAAATCCAGCCGGGCCGAACACAGCGAGCAAGACCCATTCGAGTTGCGTCGCGATATAGCCCAATACAGAGGCGCCGCACACCCCTTATGCTTCACAGATGAAGTAATGGATCATCAAATCCCAGAAGGTTTCAAACCTGTAAATATTGAATCATACGATGGAACAACAGATCCCGCAGTATGGATCAAGGATTTCCTCCTCCACATCCACATGGCCCGCGGTGATGACTTGCACGCCATCAAATACCTCCAACTAAAGCTCAAGGGACCAGCGCGGCATTGGCTTAACAGCTTGCCAGCCGAGTCCATCAGCTGTTGGGAAGATCTGGAAGCCGCTTTCCTCGACAACTTTCAGGGCACTTATGTGCGGCCACCAGATGCCGATGACTTGAGCCACATAATTCAGCAGCCAGAAGAATCGGCCAGGAAATTCTGGACTCGGTTCCTAACAAAGAAAAATCAAATTGTCGACTGTCTGGATGCAGAGGCCCTAGCGGCTTTCAAACACAACATCCGAGACGAATGGCTAGCCCAGCACCTTGGCCAGGAAAAGTCGAAATCTCTGGCAGCCCTCACAACACTCATGACCCGCTTTTGTGCAGGAGAAGATAGCTGGTTGGCGCGTAGTAATAACATATCAAAGAACCATGGTACTTCGGATACAAAGGACGGCAATAGCAGGTCACGTCGCAACAAACATAAGCGCCACATTAACAGCAATAATAACGAGGATATAGCAGTCAATGCCGGATTCAAAGGCTCTAAACCAGTGTAGCCATTCAAACAAAGTATGCCGGGACCGTCCAGCTTGGACCATATACTCGATCGCTCGTGTCAAATACATGGCACCCCAAAAAAGCCAGCCAATCACACCAGCAGGGATTGTTGGGTGTTCAAGCAGGCCGGCAAGTTAATTGCCGAAAAAAGGACAAGGGGCCACATAGCGATGATGAGAAGGAGCCCCGAGAGCCACACACCGGAGGACAGAAGAGGTTTCCCCCACAAGTGCGGACGGTGAACATGATATACGCAACCCACATCCCCAAGAGGGAGTGGAAGCGTGCGCTCATGAACGTATATGCGTTGGAGCCAGTCGCCCCAAAGTTCAACCCGTGGTCCTCCAATCCGATCACTTTCCATCGCAGGGACCACCCCACTAGTATCCGTCATGGCGGATTCGCCGCACTGGTTCTGGACCCAATCATTGACGGATTTCACCTCACTTGAGTCCTTATGGATGGCGGCAGCAGCCTGAACCTACTTTATCAATACACAATGCGCAAAATGGGTATAGACCCCTCAAGGATCAAACCCACAAAAACGACCTTCAAGGGCGTCATTCCACGCGTAGAGGCCCATTGCACAGGCTCAATCACACTAGAAGTGGTCTTCGAATCCCCGGATAACTTCCGAAGCGAAGAGTTGATCTTCGATATAGTCCCGTTCCGCAGTGGTTATCATGCACTGCTCGGGAAAACCGCATTTGCGAAATTCAATGCGGTACCGCATTATGCATACCTCAAGCTCAAGATGCTAGGACCTTGTGGGGTTATTACAGTGAGTGGAAACACAGAGCGCTCCCTCCAAACAGAGGAGCACAGTGCGACCCTCGTAGCAGAAGCGCAAAACAGCCTCTCAAGGCAATCTACCAGTTCGGCATTTCAAAACCCGGACACCTTCAAGCGCGCTCGGAGCAATCGGCAATTAGACCGCCTAGCGTGATCTGAGCTCGCATAGCAATGCGGCCCCCACCCCAGTCCCAGCCAAACGGCAAAGCTCGTGCCACGCGTACATAATTACGCATTAAAAATACCATGGGCACAGGTGGGGACGGGGGCACACTGCGGCACGCCCCAAGACGTGGCTTAAACCACACTAGGGGGCTTCCCATTTGGTTAGTTTTCTCTTTTTTCAGGACCTTAATCTCTGGAAACCCTGTCCGGCAGCACTATTGCAGAACACATGAAGCAGCAACCAAGGAGGTAGAAAGCTACATCACACCATGGAATACCCAGGTGGATTACAATAACGAGCGAAATATTTGATTTAATACTATTCCTCAGCTTGCCCTTGGAAGGGACATAGTCCCACTCTTTGCTTATCGCACTATATGTATCATTCTGCTTTAACGCACCTTTTTGAATAAACAATGCATAACATCACGACTATTATTGCATTCTTCTTATATATATATATATATATATATATATATATATATATATATATATATATATATATATATATATATATATATGCGTTCATTAACGATGCCTTGCAACCGTACACTTTGGTACGGCCAATACACCAGGGGCTTACGTACCCCACAATATGGTGTGAAAAGTCCGAACACGTTCACAAGTGCGGCACCCCGAACTTATAGCATTATATGCATCAGCTCTGAATCATGTCTTTGGTCAAATGTTGGGTTTGCCCGGTTCCTATGTTTGGGTACCTTACGTTCCGCTCTATCGGCTAAGGTAGCGCTAGGAGAACTACTGCGATTGTGCACCGGTTCTGCCGGGCTTAGCACCTCGGTAGAGAAAGCTAAAACTGACTGTCATGATAAGGCGAGAGACCGGTCGCTGTTCGGTGAGGTTTTTCGAGTCCCTAAAGACTTATGCCGCTTAGGGCGAGGGGCCGGCCCTGTCCGGCTTACAGGCGTGTATCGCGCCCCGGATTCGGCCTTCCGAATACCAGGGGCTTCGCCGAAATTTAAAATTATAGAATTCTATGGCTAAGTGAGAGTGATAAAGCATTATTAGTCCGGTTGCCCTGTTCATTGTGCTGAGCACCTCCCTCGAAGGACCCAAACATGGGAACAAGAGTGCTCAGGTTTATCCCGAACACCCCAGCACTCGTGGCATGGGGGCAGAAGCCGAGGACTAGCCATCTCTCAGATTGGATAAACAGCCAAATAGAAGGTAATATTTTAAATTCACACAAGCGTTGCATAGTGCATTTGAAACAAGTTTTCATCATACAGGATCACACGAGCACCTTTACACAAATATTACATCCTTGGAACATTCGTCCGCTACAAGATGGACACCCTTCAGTACACCCTCATAATAAATTTCGGGGGCGCGATGCTCTTTGCCCTGCGGCGGCCCTTCCTTGATCAGCTTCACGGCGTCTAGCTTGGCCCACTACACCTTCACATGGGCGAAATCCCGGCGTGAACCTTTGATGCAGACGGACCGCTTGACGACCTCCAGCCATGGGCAGGCATCCACAAGCCGCCTCACCAGGCTGAAGTAGCTGTTCGGAAAGGCGTAGCCAGGCCACAGCCGGACTATAAGGCCCTTCATGGCCTGTTCGGCCGCCTTGTGCAGCTCGACCAGCTGCTTTAGCTGGTCGCTCAGATGCATCGGGTGTTCGGTCCCAGTATATTGAGACCAGAATAGCTTCTCCATTGAGCTTCCCTCCTCAACCTGGTAAAAATGTGCGGCATCCGACACGCTGCGGGGCAAATCTGCGAATGCTCCTGGAGAGCTCCGAGTTCAGGTAAGTAATCGGTAATTTACTTTTACATGCTTTCTTTGCATATAGAATGCCTTACCCGCCGCTATCTTCTTCATTGCGTCGATCTCCTGGAGGGCCTTTTGGGCTTCGGCCTGGGCACTTTTCGCGCTCTCGAGGGTCGTGGCAAGCTCAGACTCTCGCGTCTTTGAGTCAAGCTTCAACGCCTCGTGCTTCGTCATGAGAGCCTGGAGCTCTTGCTGCACCTCGCCCACCCGAGCCTCTTGCTTTTCTCGCTCGGTGCGCTCCTTGGACGCTTTATCTTCGGCCTTGGTTAGCGCTTGCTTCAGGGTCGCCACTTCGGTCGTGCCCCCTGGCAGATATACGATGATCCTGTCATTTTGCAATCGCGTTTTTATATATACATATCTATAGACAGGGTATTACTTACCCTTGTTTTCCTCGAGCTGCCTCTTGGCAAGGCCGAGCTCTTTCTTGGACCCCTCAAGGTCCTGCTTCAGTAAGGCGACCTCTGCAGTCAGTGCGGCGGACGCCAGCAGCGAGGCCTGCATACGCATATTGACATACTTATATCAGACTCCTGCGATATTATTTGATCCTTTGTTCGGCTTTTCTTTGTGAACACCGAACAAAGCATCAGGGGCTACTGTCTATGCGGTAATATTTTTCCTATATTTTAAAACACTTACCTCAAAGCCTGTTAGAAGGCTGGCACGGGCTTCAGTCAATCCGCTCTTGGCGGACTAAACCTTCTGGACCATCGCACTCATAATACTACGGTACTTCTTGTCGATGGAAGCGCTGTGAAGCGCTTCCAGCTGATTGTCCGGCGCCTTTGGATGGACAGAGGTCACCAGCACAGGCGTCTTGCCCCTCTTAGAAGGTGGCCGCCTGCCCGAGCCCGGAACCACTAGAGGTTCCGGCGCGGTGTTCGGCTGAGGGCCGAACTCGGAGCTCTCAGGGGCCCCGTCCCCTCGGCTCCCGGAGTCCGGAAGGTTGCCTTGAGGCGCCTCCGGGACTGTCTCCCCTCGACCCGGTGCCTCTTGAGACAGCACCTCGGTGTCGTCAGTAGGATGAGGGGAGGTGGCGGTCGGGACTGGATCACTATCCATGTCCGACGAGCCCAGGGAGCCGTCCGATGATACATCGATACTGGCTCGTGGTGGCCTGCATAATTATGTTCGGCGTTAGGGAAAGTAGTGCAACAAAGGAATGCTAAGAGCTACTCTGGTATCCGAATACTTACGATCTCCCCATGGGCTTGGCCCTGGGCAACCACTCGTCTTCGCCTTCTTCGGCGGTGGTGGAATTGTCCAGAAGGAGAGTCCTTCCCTTCTGGGACCCTTCGGCCCCCCAGCTGGAGGGGGAGAATCTTCTTCTTCTTCCTCGTCTTCGTGGGAGGAGTGCGCCGTAGAGTCATAGGACGGTGAGTCCGACGATGCTTGGCGTCGGGAACTCTTTCGGGTTCCCTTGGCCTTCTTGATCTTCTCCGGCACCTTGTAAGGAGCCGGAGTCAGCATCTCTGTCAGGAGAGCGCCCGCAGTGTCTTCGGGTAAAGGGGGCGCACAGTTAATCCGCCCCAACGTCTCCACCCAGTCCTGTCAAAGGCATGGAGATTAGACCCCGCACATGATTAAGCTAGGGGAAATAAATGTCCTACGGGACGTATTGAACTCACCGAACGCGCTAGGCACTTCGCGCTTAGTCCGCGGTCCTCAGCGAGAGAAGGAGGGACCTCGGCGCCCTTGAACAGCACCTTCCAGACGTCCTTGTGCATCGTATCGAAGAGCTCGCTCAGAGTCTGGTGCTGGGCTGGGTCGAACTCCCACAAGTTAAAATCCCCTTGTTGACACGGGAGGATCCGGCGGATGAGCATAACCTGGACTATGTTGACAAGCTTGAGCTTCTTGCTTGCCACACTCCGGATAGATTTCTGGAGTCCATCCAGCTCCACCGATGAACCCCACGACAAGCCCTTCTCTTTCTAGGAAGTGAGCTGTGTAGGGAATCTGGATTGAAACTCGGGGGCTGCCGCCCATTCGGCGTCGCGCGGCTCGGTGATGTAGAACCACGCCGATTGCCATCCCTTTATTGTCTCCACAAAGGAGCCTTCAAGCCATATAACGTTGGGCATCTTGCCCACCATGGCTCCGCTGCATTCTGCTTGTTGGCCTCGTACCACCTTCATCTTGATATTGAAGGTCTTTAACCACAGGCCGAAGTGGGGCCGGATGCGGAGAAAGGCCTCACACACGACGATGAACGCCGAAATGTTGAGGACGAAGTTCGGGGCCAGATCATGAAAGTCCAGCCCGTAGTAGAACATGAGACCACGGACGAATGGATGGAGGGGAAACCCCCGTCCGTGGAGGAAGTGGTGGAGGAAAACTACCCTCTCGTGAGGTTCCAGGGTAGGGACGATCTGCCCCACAACGGGCAGCCGATGCGCGATATTTGCGGCTAAGTATCCGGCTCCGCGCAGCTTCTTGATGGCTCCCTCCATGACGGAGGAGACCATCCACCTGCCTCCTGCTCCGGACATGGTTGGAGAAGGTTGAGGTGGGAAGTTCGAACTTGGGCGCTAGAGCTCGAGTGCGCGAAAGCGGATGAGCAAAGGAGGAAGAAGGCGTGGATGGAAAGGTGAATCCCTATCCCTTTATATGGGCGGACGAAACTATGCGCCCCTCACTAGCCTGGTAAAACTCGCTTGTCCCCCAAGCGCCCTAAATGATGGCGCGGTTGGGTTACCCACGCCCATATTGATGAGAATCCCGTGATAAGGGGACACAATCTTTGCTTTGACAAGACATGTCGAATAATCACCGGGCCATGACATAACGTCATGCTACCAAAACAAGTTAGCAAATTAGATTTGCGAAAATATTATTCTCTCTACGGTGGTATGTGGCACTTATTGTGCAGGGTCGGACACTATCCTTGTATTCAAATTCTTCCGTGGTGTATTCGGAGGAGGAACTCGCCTTGCAATGCCGAAGACAATACTGAGCGCCGGACTCATCGTCATTGAAAGCCTGGTTCAGGGGCTACTGAGGGAGTCCTGGATTAGGGGGTCTCTGGACAGCCGGACTATATCCTTTGGCCGGACTGTTAGACTATGAAGATACAAGATTGAAGACTTCGTCTCGTGTCCGGATGGGACTCTACCTGGCGTGGAAGGCAAGCTAGGCAATACGGATATGGATGTCTCCTACTTTGTAACCGACCTTGTGTAACCCTAACCTCTCCGGTGTCTATATAAACCGAAGGGTTTTAGTCCGTAGAACAACAACTACAACAACAATCATACCATAGGCTAGCTTCTAGGGTTTAGCCTCTCTGATCTCGTGGTAGATCTACTCTTGTACTATCCATATCATCAATATTAATCAAGCAGGACGTAGGGTTTTACCTCCATCAAGAGGGCCCGAACCTGGGTAAAACATTGTGTCCCCTGCCTCCAGTTACCATCCGGCCTAGACGCACAGTTCGGGACCCCCTACCCGAGATCCGCCAGTTTTGACACCGACAGATAGATCTTGATTTTTGCATCTCTCAAGTTCTTCATAATGATAAGCAGATATATATCCCAAGTGACTCAAAGAATAGAACTATGCTCCTCGGCAATGGTGCCAGAAAATAGTCTTGATAACCCACAAGTATAGGGGATCGCAACAGTTTTCGAGGGTAGGGTATTTAACCCAAATTTATTGATTCGACACAAGGGGAGCCAAAGAATACTCTCAAGTATTAGCAGCTGAGTTGTCAATTCAACCACACCTAGAAACTTAATATCTGTAGCAAAGTATTTAGTAGCAAAGTAATATGATAGTAGTCTATGGTAGCAAAAGGTAACAATAGTAAAAGTAATGTTTTTGATATTTTGTAGTGATGATAGCAATAGCAACGGAAAAGTAAATAAGCGAAGAACAATATATGAAAAGCTCATAGGCAATGGATCAGTGATGGAGAATTATGCCGGATGCGGTTCATCATGTAATAGTCATAACCTAGGGTGACACAGAACTAGCTCCAGTTCATTGATATAATGTAGGCATGTATTCCGAATATAGTCATACGTGCTTATGGAAAAGAACTTGCATGACATATTTTGTCCTACCCTCCCGTGGCAGCGGGGTCCTTACGGAAACTAAGGGATATTAAGGCCTCCTTTTAATAGAGAACCGGAACAAATCATTAACACATAGTGAATACATGAACTCCTCAAACTACGGTCATCACCGGTAAGTATCCCGATTATTGTCACCTCGGGATTAACGGATCATAACACATAATAGGTGACTATAACTTGCAAGATAGTATCAAGAACACTCATATATTGATGAAAACATAATAGGTTCAGATCTTAAATCATGGCACTCGGTCCCTAGTGACAACCATTAAGCATAGCAAAGTCATAGCAACATCAATCTCAGAACATAGTGGACACTAGGGATCAAACCCTAACAAAACTAACTCGATTACATGATAGATACCATCCAACCCATCACCGTCTAGCAAGCCTACGATGGAATTACTAACGCACGGCGGTGAGCATCATGAAATTGGTGATGGAGGATGGTTGATGATGACGACAGCGACGGATTCCCCTCTCCGGAGCCCCGAACGGACTCCAGATCAGCCCTCCCGAGAGGTTTTAGGGCTTGGCGGTGGTTCCATATCGTAAAACACGATGATTTCTTCTCTCTAAATTTTTTCTCCCCGAAACTCAATACATGGAGTTGGAGTTGGAGTCGGAGAGGCAACAGGGGGCCCACGAGGTAGGGAGCCGCGCCCCCACCCTCGTGGAGAGGTGGTGGGCCCCCTAGCCTTCATCTTTTGCAGGTATTTTTCTTATTTTCTGAAAAGTGGCTCCGTGAAGTTTCAGGTCATTCCGAGAACGTTTGCCCCTGCACATAAATAACACCATGGTAATTCTGCTGAAAACAGCGGCAGTCCGGGTTAGTTCCATTCAAATCATGCAAGTTAGAGTCGAAAACAAGGGCAAAAGTGTTTGGAAAAGTAGATACATTGGAGATGTATCAATCGCTCGCCCGTCGCACACGACCTCATTTTGCCGAGCGTGTGTGCCAGGACGGCCTATCCCCGACGGCTTCTGGGTCGTGTGGGAAGGACCCTTCTATCACACACACTCACTCGGCGACGGTTCAGAATACCGTCGCGAAAATGGGTTAAAAACCATTTGTATAGCACCTCGGTGTACCAGTGGCATTCTAGTGCCTGCCGCTGGTAATATGAAAAATTACTAGTGGCAAGCACCAACTTGTGTCTGCCACTGGTAACAGTTGTCCAGATTTGTTGTGGCACAAGTGTTACCAGTGGTGGAAATAAAACCTTGCTCTCCACTGCTAATTGAGTTACCAGTGAAGGGTAGCAATACATGGCCGCGACTTGATTTTTTTTGTCCCACGACAAATCTGTCCCAATATATCAGTGGCGGGCATCATTATGTGCCCGTCATTGCCACTGGTAACTCAAGTAGCAGTGGCAGGCGCGTTTTGCACCCACCACTAGTATCTTTTTCTGCCTACCACTTCTAACTTTGTTCTACCAGTGGCGGGCAATATTTTGTGCCCGCCACTCATATTTTTTCATGCCATTTCTTTCTAGTGCAAGGCTTTTCGTGTTTTAGGTTTAGTCTTGTGGGCCTATTTTTTCTACATTAAAGTTACATCATTTAAAGTTTCATGTATGAGTTTGGCCCTTTTTAATGTTAATTAGCTATTTTTAGGAAATTAAATATATTTTTAGGTATTTAATGGAGGTAAATCCACTTAAATAGTTAAATATGGCAGATTGATATGAAGCAATGCCAAATTTTGGCATGTCATATGTAATGGTATATGTTGAGTGTGGAACAAGTTTGAAGACTAACTAAGTAAGGAGCAGTCGCTTCACATGCAAACTGGTCTATTAGAAATGTCTAGAAATGCATTTAATTTCTTAAATACATCAAATGGATCCCAGAGAATTACAAAATTTTGAGATAATACATGTAATGGTCTGTACTGAGTGTGGACAAAATTTCAAGGTCAACTAACAAAGTAACACTAGATTCACATGCAAACTTGACACATTCCCTCTTGAAACCTAGTTTCTTCCTTAGACATAGTTCAAATTTTTAAGAAGACTATTGACAAGTTTGGCAAAAGATTCTCAAACTTTTTACCACAACATCTATGGGTGGTATCATGACACCATGCCAAGGTTCATAATTTTTTAATTGGTGCCCGAGTCTTACACACCTGTTGTCCAGGACTCCTATCGTTTCATTACACGAGGCTTAAACACTCTTACCACATAGCACATTATACAAGAATACTTACTCTGCTACTTTACCACTATTACTAGTTAGCACATAACACAATAAATTAATTACTCTCCGACTTTACCACTTTTGCCACATAGCAGAGTTACCAGTGATGGGCTAAATCTAGAGCCTGCCACAGTACTTCCATGATCCGGCATGGAGAAAATGATTCCTTTTGATTGGTCCAAACGAACCTCCCACACATTGATGACGTGGTTCGCATCCCCACGTCGACACCCATATGTGCTTCTTCTGAATGGTGGAGAGGAGATGAGCCACAAATCTCACTAGCCACATCCACTTCTCCCTCTCCCTGTCTCTCTCAGCCCTGATCTCATTTTCGCCACCATCTTCACCGGTCGATTTCGGTCGGCTCCGACCAACTCCCCTGGTGCCAAGCACGCTCCAGCGCCGCCTCGCTTTCCTCTCTCTTCCCTACTAGACCGAATCATCGATTGTCTCCTTCCCATGCTGCATCGGCCTACTTGCCTTTCTCTATGCACATGCGATGGTGGTCATGTCCATGTATGCAAGCTCAATGGTGGGCGCTGGTCTATGCAGGAGATGATGCTCCGATGGCAGTGTCAAGGTCATGTGTAATCTACTTGAACACAAGAACATCAACATCATGGAGGTGGAGCGGCGCATGACTAATGGAGTGAGGAAGGGCACACAGAGGTGACGCGGGACGATGGATCCAGCCCATGGCGGCGTTGAAACCATAGATGTTGTGTGTGTGTGTGCTTGTGTGACAGCTCCTCGAGTTGGGCATGCCCGCATCGTGGAGTGCCGCTGCTGCGCCGCTAGGAGGTGCATTTTTTCAAAAAAAAATAAATCCTACCAGTGGCAGGCGGGAAATAAGGACCACCACCAGTGCGTTTACCTGCTAGCGGCGGGTGAATATTCACGCCCGCTGATGGTAGTGTGTGATTTTAGTGCTATTAGTGGATTACTAGTTGTAGGCGCTAGGTAAAGCCTGCCACTACTAGGTCTTTACCACTGGAGGGCACGCGTCCGCCACTCATGCCATGTTAGCATTGGTGGGAGATTAGTGGCGGGCGGCTCTATGAGCCCTACCCACCACTGTTGGGCTTTTAGCGCCCGCCACTTGTAGCCATTCCGTCAATAGTAATAACCGACCTTACAAATCCAACACATGTCATTGTTGAGCCATTGGAAAACTTTGACCAATCTGGCATTTACGCAGCGAAAAAATATGACAACCAGAACAAAGAAGAGTACACCATAAGATCGGTCGAGACGATTGTGAAACAGCGTCGTTGAATTATGTATCTCTTTAGTAAGAACTAGAAGGGTTGGGTGCACTTTGTTGCGCCGTTTGTGTCGTTGGGTTTCTTAAAAAATAATCACTCTGTTTTAAAATATATATAGTGTATTACTTTTTTGAGAAATCAAACATTTTAGGTTTGATCAAATTTGTAGAGAAATATATCAAAATCCATAATATCAAATCAGTATTTTTAAATTCATCGTCAAATGAATTTCCATACTTTTTTGTTTAATATTCTGGGCGTCAACATTTTTGCTCTGAACTTAGTCAAAGTTAAAGAAATTTGATTTTCAACAAAACTAATGTCCAATATATTTTGGAGCTGATGGAGTATTTAGTTTGGCGGGTGGGAGATGATCGAGTGTGTCTTTTAAGGTGTGATTTTGTGTTATCTGTTAACCAAGCTATATTTATAAGGGAAAATTTAAGTATCACTGGTCGCATGTACTACTATATTGATGCTACAATATCGCATGGTGGTGTTTCTTTTTTCTGTTGATGGGAGGGTGGGATTGATATATTTTTATAAACCAGTTGATGCTGATTGATTTGGAAAATCATTGGGCAGGTCAAAATCGTAAACCAAATCCAAAACTAAATCCCTCAATCGAATAAAAGAGCTTTAAAATCAGGGAACATAGAATTAAAAGAATTGGATAAGAGAGCTTGAGAAAGTGTTGACCCAGTCAAAATCGGTTGACCCAATTATAAATTAAATACCTTAATTAATTGCGAGGCTTAATAATTAGGAAGGATAGTGTATATTATAAACTAATCGAATGACAGAGATTTGAGAACTTTTTTACCCGGTCAAAATCAGACGACCCAATTTAATTGGAGACCTCAATTGAATACGGGCTCTTTAAAACTATGGAGCTTAGTCTTATAGAGGAATTGTATCGACTGTACTTCGTATCAATGTAATAGATCTAAATAACTATTATTTAAATTATGGTAAAATATAAATTACAAAAGGGACAAATAACAAAAGAAAAGTATAAAGCGCTGCTCTAAAATATAGGAAAATATTTTTACTCCCAAATGGCTGAAAATATGTATGTTGTTGCTCAGGTCAGCAAGACCATAGATATACTTATGTTGATGGTGGCGTCAGCAATGCCATAGGTATTTTCATTTACATCCCATACCTTGCGCGTGATCACCGCCCCTCCTCGACATTGCCCCCTCCCCCTCCCCCTGGTGCCGCTATCGACGACTTCATCTCCGGTCATGCCCCCTCCCGTTACTCTCGTCGTCACCTCTACAAGCGCCGGCCACTTCACGCCATTTTCCATCACCGCCACCACGTCCGCCACCCTCAACCGCAACTCGATCGCATGTCCGACTGCACCGGCGGTGGCCTCCTCGCGTCTGGCGTCCGCCTCCTGCCCCACCATCGACCTTGTCAGGAAGTGTCGAACTTCGATTTTGGTCGGTATGCGAGTTTATCTTAAATTTTTTTGGGCAAGTCATACACATATTTGTTCTAATAGGTATATATTGCTGCATTTTAGAGTTAAGTAGTTGTACTTGAAACATTATGGACTGTGTTGGTGATGGATGTGATGAAATGTGGTAGAAATTTTGTAATTTTAATTGTCGGTGTGATGGATGTGTTCAAAATTTTGGACGCTGCCGAGGTTTTAAACGACTGTGCAGCAAGTCCAAAGGAGTACAAACTCACGTTAAGCAACATGGTCTCAATGCTGATGGTCTGAACTTTCTTACGGATCGGACGAAGATGTACTTAAATGATTCTGATTTTGATATAATGTAAAAGGAGAGTGACTAGCTATGTTGTGGTTCTCTAGAGTACTAAGTTACATTGTCCTTCAGTGTTAACGTACTTCAAAACATGCATAGCTATCTTAATTATGTACTCAATCAGTTAAATCATTGTTGTTACTGTCTGTTAATTAACATTATTCCAACTTTCCCTAGCTATCAAGAGAGCTTTCTAATTGTCTTACATAATATTTGATTTTCATACTTCCTAATTGTGTCATTCAAATGTCTATATATTTTGATAATTAAAAGCGATGTCGAGGAATCATTTTTACTCTACCTTCAAACTAGTTTAATGTTCCTGGTAGCTTGTGGCGTCAGAATATGTCGAACGCCACCTATATACTCCTTCCGGTCCGAATACTTGTCACGGAAATGGATGTATCTAGACATATCTCAGTTTTAGATATATCCATTTTTATGTATTTCTCTGATAAGCATTTCCGGACGGAGGGAGTATGTGACATTGATGGCGTGTGCTAATGTGTCACACCATCAATATATGTATTAGTGCTGTCTTGGGCTACCAACGTCTTCACTAATTTTTATCAGTGACTTCATATTGATGGCGTGAGGTGTCCACGACACCAACACACTTTTTTTCCACGCCACCACTAGCGTTTCCTGGATTAGAGCATCTCTAACAGATGCCGCAAAAAACAATGTTTGCTATAACAACCGCCATTTTATGGGATGGGGAAAAAATGCCCCGTGCTACCGTGCATGTCCCGTAAAACTGTTCGTCCCCATTTTTTACGAGTAGGTGCATATTTCGACCATTCTGTTTCAAATCTCCAATCTGGCCGTCTCCCTCGGTTTTCGCTTTCCTCTATCACGCGCGCGACTTGGCGAGAGGGACATGTCCGCCCCTTCTTTTCCGCCCCATCATGCCACTGCTGTCGAATCCCCTGACCCCGCGTCATCTCGCCTCGCCGTGCCTTGAGGACCGATAAGTATAGGGGATCAACTTTAGCTCTTTTCAATAAGTAAGAGTGTCGAACGCAACGAGGAGCAAAAGGAAATGACAAGTGGTTTTTAGTAAGGTAATGTCTGCAAGTACTGAAATTGTAAGTAACAGGGTAGTTTGATAGCAAGATATTTTGTAACAAGCAAGTAATGGTAATAGTAACAAAAGTGCAGCAAGGTGGCCCAATCCTTTTGAGGTAAAGGACAGGCCAAAACGGTCTCTTATAGTAAGCAAACAGTTTTTGAGGGTACACGGGCTTTTCATCTAGTCATTTTTATCATGTTGATTCGATTCGTGTTCGCTACTTTGATAATTTGATATGTGGGTGGACCGGTGCTTAGGTGGTGTTCTTACTTGAACAAACCTCCTACTTATGATTAATCCTCCCACAAGCATCCGCAACTACGAGAAAAGTATTAAGAATAAATTCTAACCATAGCATTAAACTTTTGGATCCAATCGGTCCCTTACGAAATAGCGCATAAACTGGGCTTTAAACTTCTGTCACTCTTGCAACCATCATCTAATTGCTACTCCATAATGCATTCCCTTACGCTCAAATAAGGTGAAGTGTCATGTAGTTGACGTTCATATGACACCACTAAGGGAATCACAACATACATACTATCAAAATATCGAACACATATCAAGTTCACATGATTACTTGCAACATGATTTCTCCCGTGACCTCAAGAACAAAAGTAACTACTCACAAGTGATAAACATGCTCAAGATCAGAGAGGTATTAAATAGAATAATGGATCTAAACATATAATCTTCCACCAAATAAACCATATAGTAATCAACTACAAGATGTAATCAACACTACTAGTGACCCACAAGCACCAATCTATGGTTCCGGTAACAAGATTGAATACAAGAGATGAACTAGGGTTTGACATGAGATGGTGTTGTTGAAGTTGTTGATGGAGATTGCTCTCCCCAAGATGGGAGAGTTGTTGGTGATGATGACGACGATTATTTCCCCCTCCGGGAGGGAAGTTCCCCCGGCAGAATCGCTCCACCGGAGGGCAAAAGTGCTCCTGCCCAAGTTCCGCCTCAAGACAGCGGCGCTCCATCCCAAAATACCCTTATTTTTTCTAGGTCAAAATGACTTACATACCAGAAGATGGGCATCGGAGGTGGGCCTGGGTGAGCACAACCCACCAGGGCACGCCTAGGCTTCCTGGCACGCCCAGGTGGGTTGTGCCCACCTGGTGGGCCCACTCTGGTACTTATTTACCCCAATATTCTTCATATTGTTCTTAAAAATTCTCCCTGAAGTTTCAGCTTATTTGGAGTTGTGCAGCATAGGTAGCTTGACCTAGCTTTTTTAGGTCCAGATTTCCACCTGCCGGAATTCTCCCTCTTTGTGCGAACCTTGCAAATTATGAGAGAAAAGCATTAGGATTACTCCAAAAAGCATTATTATGCATAAAAACATCATAAATAACAATAGGATAACATGATATAAAATGGACGTACCATGCTGATACGTCTCCAACATATCTATAATTTTTTATTGTTGCATGTTATTATATTATCTGTTTTGGATGTTTTATATGCATTCATATGCTATTTTATATGATTTTTGGGACTAACCTATTAACCTAGATCCCAGTGTTAGTTTCTGTTTTTTTTCCTTGTTTTAGAGTTTTGCGGAAAAGGAATACCAAACCGAGTCCAAATGGAATAAAAATTTCGTGGTGATTTTTCTTGGACCAGAAGACACCTAGGAGACATGGAGTACAAGTCAGAGGAGCCTTGAGGCGGCCACAAGGGTAGAGGGTGTGCCCCCCGACCTTGTGGGCCCCTCATAGCTCCCCTGACCTAATTCGTTCGCCTATATATACTCTTATACCCCAAAAACATCCAGGGGATCCACAGAACCACTTTTCCACTGCCGCAACCTTTTGTACCCGTGAGATCCCATCTTGGGGCCTTTTCCGGCATCCTTTCGGAGGGGGAATCAATCATGGAGGGCTTCTACATCAACACCATTTCCTCTCTAATGAAGCATGTAGTTTACTTCTTCTCTCTCTTTGATTCTCAATACGCAGTTCTCCTCGATGTTCTTGGAGATATATTCGATGTAATACTCTTTTGCGGTGTGTTTCCGAGATCCGATGAATTGTGGATTTATGATCAGCTTATCTATGAGTATTATTTGAATCTCCTCTAAATTCTGATATCAATGATTTGATATCTTTGCAAGTCTCTTCAAACTATCAATTTGGTTTGGCCAGCTAGATTGGTTTTTCTTGCAATGGGAGAGGTGCTTAGCTTTGGGTTCAATCTTGCGGTGTCCTTTCCAGTGATAGTAGGGGCAGCAAGGCACATATTGTATTGTTGCCATCAAAGATAACAAGATGGGGTTTTCATCATATTGCTTGAGTTAATCTCGCTACATCATGTCATCTTGCTTAATGCGTTACTCTGTTCATATGCACTTAATATTCTAGATGCAGGCAAGAGTCGGTCGATGTGTGGAGTAAGAGTAGTAGATGCAGAATCATTTCGATTGACTTGACACGGATGTGATGCCTATATTCATGATCATTGCCTTAGATAACGTCATAACTTTGCACTTTTCTATCAATTGCTCGGCAGTAATTTTTTCACCCACCGTATTAATTTCTATCTTGAGAGAAGCCACTAGTGAAACCTATGGCCCCTGGGTCTATTTTCCATCATATATGTTTCTGGTCTGCAATTGTAGTTAACTATTTACTTTACTTTGCTATCTTTACTTTCTGTTCCATAAACCAAAAATATCAAAAATATTACTTCACCATTTATCCATCTCTATCAGATCTCAGTTTGCTAATAACCGTGAAGGGATTGACAACCCCTTTGTCGTTGGTTGCAAGTTGGTGTTGGTTTGTGTAGGTATTTGTCGGATTTTGGGTTCCGACAAAACCCTTGAGGTTCGAACACTCGGGTGCACACAAAGATCTCTCCCCCTCTCTAGCTCGCACACTCTATGATCTCACGGCCTAGCTCGACGAACCCAAAGAACATGAGACACAAGATTTATACTGGTCCAGGCCACCGTTGTGGTGTAATACCCTACTCCAGTGTGGAGTGGTGGATTGCCTCTTGGGCTGAGGATGAACAGTTACAAGGGAAGAACAACCTCGCGAGGAGAGGTGTTCTTGTTCACGGTGAGCTTGAGTGGTTGGGGTGCTATGGATTAGGTCTAGGTCTCCAGCAGCTTCAGATCAGGTCCTGATGCCTTCCTATGGTGGTGGATAGTCCTATTTATAGAGGCCCTGGTCCTCTTCCGAAATATTAAGCGGGAAGGGATCCCACAATGGCCAAATTTGAAGGGAGACAACTAGTACAAGCTATCCTGACAAAAGTATTCTTCTCCTGCCAACGGCTCTGGTGGTGACGCCGTCTTGGGCTCCACTGTGACCTCCGTCCTGCCGTCCTGCTGGTCTTGGTCTTGTTGCACCGATATGGAAACCTTTGCCTGATGCCTCGGGACTCCTCGTCTGTGCTTGCCCCTTTAGCACCAAAGAGGAAACGAGGAGACTGTGCGCTAGCGCCCGCCTGGCTCAAGTCGTCATGGCTTGCATCATAGAAACCTCATGAGGTGCCCCTCGCCTTGATCTCTCCGCCCCTCGTGAGCCAGCCTGGTGAGGCCGCCCCTAAGGAGTTCTTGCGTCATCCGCCTCACGAGGCTTGGCCCCTCGCGACGGTCTTGAATGTTTGCTGGTGAAGACGAGCCGTACAGGGCCGCTAGTAGAGCCACACTGCGGGCCGCAGGCAGGCAAGTCTGGGGACCCCCGTTCCCAGAAAGCCGACAGTAGCCCTCGGGCCCAAGGCGCGCCCGGGCTTGGCTTCAAGGCGAAGCCAAAGGGCAAGCACGGAGCGCCGCGGGACCCATCAGCGTGCGGCCTCGGTTGGCGCGTGGCGACTGATTGGACGTGGGCATCTCCACTTCCCCACGCTGCCTCAGCGACTGCCCGACTTGATGGGTCCTTGATGCATGCAGAAAAAAGATCATTATTACCTTAGATCATGGAGACCGGCGGTTGGCCTCCCCTTGGCTATAAATGGGAAGTGGGTGCGGAGCCCCCGTCACCCATCTCTTCCTTGCTTCTCTTGCTTCTTCTTCTTCCTTGCTCCACTGCCTGCAGCGACACCCATGGCACCTGCGAAGAGGCTCTCGGTTGCGGAGAAGGGGAAGGCTCACGAGGAGGGGCCTGGCTGACCGCCGCCCAAGAGGGGGCGTGGCCGTCCCCGCAAGCACACTGCAACTCCCGCTGCAGCCCCTCACGGCCGTGGCGGCGCCTCTTCTCGCGGCGGCAGCCACCCAGGTCGTGGCAGTCCTGTTGATAAGGTGAGGCGTGTCATGGTTGCGCAGCCCCCTCGGCCACGTTTCCATTCAGCGGAGGTGATGCCGGAGTTCATCGTGTGGTCGGAGAACCCGGCCGACACTTGGCTTCAGCTCCCGCGCTTCTTTGTCGATGAGCTGCCTGTCACTTGCGCAGGCGGTCTTTGGCTGCAGGTGGACGGCTGCTACAGCAAGGCTTCTTGGGTCGCAGTCGAGGTCTCTGCCGTGGGCAACGCGGTCCTGGCTCGCGGCTGGCAGACGTTCGCCCGCGCGCGCGGACTGGGATGGCGGTGTGCCCTCCACTTCAGGTATGACGACAACGCAACCCTCTTCGTGAGGGTATTTGGGGAAGATGGTCGCTGCATTGGGTGCTGCCCTGAGGACACCGATGGCGATGAGGTGCTCGGCCTTGGCGATGGTCCTGACGAGGAGGAGGGCGGCTTCGCCCCTGGTGCTGGCCATGGCTCGTCCAGCTACGGCGGCTCCTCTTCCGACATGAGCTCCAGCAGTGGCGGCTACGACCAGCCGCCGCGCCCGCTTCGAAGGTGGCAATGGGTCGTCCCGTCACCGCGCTCCGGTGAAGCGCGAGGAGGGGTCTGGCTAAACCCAGAAGATCTCCACGGGCCCGTCCTTGCGACCTGCCGCGGGAGCACGTCCCGCTGTTGTTTCATTCTTCCTTTCCTTCCTTCATTAGAGAGATACAAGTATGTGGTCCTGCTAGGGCGTGCAACAAATATGATTTCTAAGTGGCTGTGCTATGTTTATAATTACTGTGATGTGTTGTAGCGTCATGTTTTATGTATGCGCATAGAATGACTTAGCTCGATGCGCCTGAAGTAGGTTCCGCCTCGCGAGACGCGCGTTCCCTAGTGCCTGACGAGGCCTCCAGTGCTCGCGGGGTGCTTGAGAACTGCAAAAATTTGTTAGGGGATCCTTATTCTTCTGGACCCTGGTCGCAGGCACTGCCGGCCGTAACCCAGTGCTTCCCATCGCGGTACCCGGGGGACACGGATTGAGAGGGGAGCACTAGCTTGCGAGCTCGAGCGAGGGTGCCTTGCGAAAGACAAGAAAACGAAAAAATGCTCATGAGGGCGCCTGTCCAGCCCCCTCGCGAGGCACGCGAGGAAGAGGACGGGTCAAAAACGAGGAACCAAGGGCAGAGAAGGAGGCAACAAGAACAATGGAACTAGGCCAACAAGGAACACCAGAAAAAAAATTCTCACTTAAAGAGGGGGCAACCAACTGCGGAAACTAAATGAAAAGCCGTGTACGGCACCTAGTCTAGTCTTCTTGTCTTCTCACCAGCGCGGAGCTAAGTGCTGCCACTAGGCGTGGGAGGCAGCCCCCGAGGCCCGAGGGCGGCACTCCTGAGACTCTGGGGCGTGTACAGCCCCACTCATTATTACGTGAGAGTGTCACAAGAGGAGATTCTTCACAGGCACTGGGCCTTGCTTCACAGGCACCGGGCCTTGCTTCATGGGTAGAACTTCTGGAGGTGCTGGATGTTCTAGGCGTTCTGGATGGGGATTCCGTCATGTGTCTCCAAGCGTGTGGTGCCAGGCCTGGAGACGTTGGCGACCCGAAACGGGCCCTCCCACATGGGCGAGAGCTTGTGCAGCCCCTCCCTGGAGAGCACCCACCTCAGGACAAGATCAACCACCTTGAGCATCCTGGAGTGGGCGCTGCGGTAGTGGTACCGCCGTAGCGCCTGCTGGTACCTCGCAGCTCGAAGCGAGGCTTCTCGGCAGCGTTCCTCCCCCAGCACAAGATCCATCCTCTACATGGGGTCCTACCGCGGCTCATCAAACGCCAGGACCCATGCGGAGCGATGCCTGACCTCGTATAGGAGAACCTCTTCTGCTCCGTAGACGTGGAAGAACGGGGTATCGCATGTCGGCCTGGTGGCGGTGGTGCGAATGGACCACAACACAGACTGAAGCTCGTCGTGCCAGCCCCTGCCGCAGGCCTCGAGCTTCTTCTTGAAGGTCCTTGTCTTGAGACCCCTCAGGACCTCCGCGTTGGCATGTTCGGCCTGGCCGCTGCTCCTGGGTGCGCTAGGGAGGCGTAGCAGATCTGCGTTCCAAGGTTAGCACAATACGTCTTTAAGAGATTGCTAGTGAACTACGAGCCGTTGTCGGTGATGATGCGATTAGGGACCCCAAATTGGCTTACGGGGCCGTTGATGAACTTGACCGCTGACCCGGCTGGGATGGTGTGGACAACTTCCACTTTCGCCCATTTGGTGAACTTGTCAATGGCCGACGCAGAGGTAGCAGTAGCCTCCAGGCGCTCGAGGGAATGGGACCAGGATATCCAGCCCCCAGATCGTGAAAGTCCATGAGAGCGGGATAGTCTGGAGGTCCTGAGCAAGCTGGTGGATCTGCTTGGCGTGGAACTGGCACGCCGTGTCGTTGAGTGTCGTGGGCCAGTAGAACCCGCTGCGGAAGGCCTTGCCGACTAGGGTGTGCGATGACGAGTGGTGCCCGTAGTCTCTGCCATGTATGTTAGCCAACAACTCCTTCCCCTGTTCCCTGGAAATGCATCGCAGAGAAACATCATTTGGCCGCTTCCTGTATAGCTCACCGTCCTGAATGCAGTATGACGTAGCCTGTCGGGCCACACGTTCTTGGTCTTCCTCCTTCTCCGACAACGTGCCTTGCGTCAGGTACGCCTTGAACTCCTCGATCTAGCACCCCTCCCGAGGCTCGAGCGCTGAGAGGAGGCGCGCTCCTGAGGTCGGGCCGCGGGCGGGGGCTCTCGAGGCTGGAGGCTGGGGGAGTTCTTCTTGAGATGGCACCAGCTCCGCAAGCGGAGGTGCTGCCGAAGGCTTGAAGAGCCACTCCTCGAAGACACCAGGCTCTTGGGGCTGCCGCTTGGATGCCCTTCTGGCGATGTCATCAGCCTCCTTTTTGGTGCCACGAGGCACATGCCGCAGTTCCAGGCCCAGGAACTGCTACTCCATTTTGCGCACCTCCGTGAGGTATGCCTCCATGTGCTCATCCTTTGGCTCATACACCTTGTTGGATAAGTTGACGAGGAGCTGCGAGTCTCCCTTGACGGTGAGGCGCTTCACCCCCAGGTCCACCGCCGCTTTTGAGGCCGGTGATGAGACCCTCGTACACTGCAATGTTGTTGGAGACCTTCCCACCCCACAGGCCCAGGAACTGGCACGGCGTAGTAAAGCTTGTCCTGAGTGGGGGAGATGAGCACGGCTCCAGCCCCGCGCCCTGCCATGCGAACGCGCCATCGAAGTAAATGACCAAACTATCTGGCGCTTCACTTCTTGACGAGAGAGATCGGTTCTCGCCTGCTTCGAACTCCGGGGTGTCGGTCCATTCCGCCACAAAGTCGACGAGTGCAGCCCCCTTGATGACTCTGGTTGTGCTAAATTCCAGGTCGAACGCTTGCACCTTGATGTTCCATTCGGCGACCCTTCCCGCAACATTGGGGCTTCTAAGCACTCTGTCCAATGGGTAAGCTGAAATGACCTTGATGGGGTGACCTTGGAAGTAGTGGCGCAGCTTGCGCGAGGCCACCAGGTGCGCGAGCAAGAGCTTCTGAGGCATGGGGTATCATGCCCTTGCCTCTCGTAGGACCGTGCTGACGAAGTACACTGGGTGCTAGACAAGGGTGGGAGAGCTGACGGAGTTTTTGGCTCCCGGGGACTGAGGTGTTTCCTGCAGGTTTCCAGCTCCTGGGCTTGATGACCTATCAGGGCAGCCGCTGTCTCAGGAGCATTGCCTTGGTGCCGAGCTACCTCATCCGGCTTGGAGACCCCACTTGATGGGTCCTCGACCTTGGGCCCCTCCTTGAGGGCCACTAGTGCCGCGCTGGCAGAGTGGGGCATGGCAGACAGGTAGAGTACCAAGGGCTCACGTGGACGAGGCACCACCATCACCAGCGGGCTGGTCAAGTACCTCTTGAGGTCTTGAAATGCCAGGTCGGCCTCGGGGGTCCACTCGAACGGACCCTTCTTCTTCATTAGCTTGAAGAACGGCAATGCGTGCTCCCCTAACTTGGAGATGAAGCGCCCCAATGAAGTCACACAGCCTGCAAGCTTCTGCATCTCCTTGAGGTTTTGTGGTGGGCTCATGTCTTTGATTGCCTTGACCTTCTCCAGATTAGCCTCGACCCCCCTGTGAGACACGAGGAAGCCCAGCGGCTTGCCCGAAGGGATGCCAAACACGCACTTCTCCAGGTTGAGCCGCAGGTCCACCTGGCGTAGGCTCACGAAGGTTTACTCCAGGTCCTGAATCAGAGTTCTTGCCTCCCGAGACTTCACCACAATGTCATCGACGTAGGCCTCAGCGTTTCTTCCGAGCTGCTGCCCCAAGGCGATGTACATCAGTTGCTGTAACGTCGCTCCTGCGTTGCGCAGTCCGAATGGCATGCAAGTGTAGCAGTACACCCCGCATGGAGTCAAGAAAGCGATTTTCTCCTCATCTTCCACCGCCATCTTGACCTGGTGGTAGCCTGAAAATGCATCCAGGAAACACAGCAGATCGCACTTGGCGGTGGAGTCGACAATCTGGTCGATGCGCGGCAGCAGGAACGGGTCTTGAGGGCAAGCCTTGTTGAGGTTGGTGAAGTCGACACACATGCGCTCCTTTCCTCCTTTCTTTGGCACGACGACCGGATTCGCCAGCCACTCTGGGTACTGGACCTCGCGTATGACACGCGCCGCCTCCAGCTTGCGGGTTTCCTGAACGATGAAGGACTGCTTCTCCGTGGATTGCTACCTTGCCCTCTGCTTCACAAGGCGCACGTTAGGGCATACCCTCAAGTGATGCTCGATCACACTTCTCGAAACCCCAGCTAGCTGCTTGGCTTCCCAGGCGAATACTTCCCTATTTGCCCGCAAGAAGTCCACCAACTCCTTTTCTTGGTCTGGGGCGAGGTCGACGCCTATGGTAAAGGTGGCGCCAGCGGCCTCGTCCTTGTAGACTGGTATCTACTTCGTCTCCGCTTGACACTGAGTGAACAACTGCTTCTTCTTGGCCGGCGCAACCCCGTTGGTTCTGGACATTGCCTTGTCGGCCGGGCAAGCTGCCGCCGTGGCCCTGAGGCCGAGCTTGAGGGCCATCATAGCTTCCTTGGTGTATCCAACCACGGTGAGGACGTCCTTGCTTCCTGGCATCTTCATGAGGTTGTAGGCAGGATGAGTGGCTGCCATGAACTGGGCCAGCGCCGGGTACCCGAGGATGGCATTGTACGGCAAGCTGATGCGGGCGATGTCGAAGTCGATCAGCTCGGTGCGGTAGTTGTCTCGTGTGCCGAAGGTCACGGGGAGACGGATCTGCTCCAGGGAGTCGGAGGAGCCGCTGCCGACCCCAGAAAAAGGCTTGCTAGGGCAGAGCCGCTTAAGTGGTATGTGAAGGAGGCTGAAAGCCTCCATGGATTGCACGTTGAGGCCGGTGCCACCATCGATGAGGGTCTTGGTAATGGCTACGCCCCAGATGGTGGGTGTGCAAAGCATCGGAAGCAGGCCTGAGCTGACGGTGGTGACTGGGTGATCCCCCGAGTTGAAGATCAGGTTGGCCTTGGGCGCCGCCCAACCCGGGGGAGCCCCCTTCCGCGTGGAGACGGCGCTGTTCTGGCGAAAGAACGGCTTGGCATGACGATCCGAGGGTGGCGGCTGCGAGCCACCGAGGAGAGCCGCGACAACAAGGGGTGTCGGTCCTCCGAAGCGCGCGATGAAGAGGTCAAGCAGCTCATCCCAGGAGGCCACGGAAGATTCCGGCAGATGGAGGAGCCAGGCACGCCTGCCAGGGCCATTGGGAGCCAGTTGGCCATGACTTTACCGCCGCTCCCGGCCTCCAAGACGGCCTCCTCGTACGCCAGCAGGAAGGCTGCCGGATCCGCCGCACCATTGTAATGGGGCGGCATCTCCGGCTTGCACTTGTGCAGCCACTGCACCCGCCCCAAGACGGGGGTGAAGGCCCGGAGCCCCCGATGCTGCGGAGGGCGCCCGTCGATCCGGTCGGGGAAGAGGCGTCGGCGGCGGCGAGTGATGGAGAATGACAGGGAGGTCCGCCGCCAGGGGCGGTCCGAGCGACATGGGTGGCGAGAGCGGCCCGGCGCTCAGCGCGGGCCCGGCATGCGTCGGCCATGGACTTGGCGGAGTGGTGAAGCGCGGATTGGCGAAAAGGAAAGCTTCGGCGCACCCCTACCTGGCACGCCAAATGTCGGATTTCGGGTTCTGGCAAAACCCTTGAGGTTCGAACACTGGGGTGCGCAAAAATATCTCTCCCCCTCTCTAGCTCGCACACTCTACGATCTCACGGCCTAGATCGAAGAACCCAAAGAACATGAGACACAAGATTTATACTGGTTCGGGCCACTGTTGTGGTGTTGTGACGCCCCCGATTTGACCGTACACTAATCATACACGCAAACATGTACGATCAAGATCAGGGACTCATGGGAAGATATCACAACACAACTCTACAAATAAAATAAGTCATACAAGCATCATATTACAAGCCAGGGGCCTCGAGGGCTAGAATACAAGAGCTCGATCATAGACGAGTCAGCAGAAGCAACAATATCTGAGTACAGACATAAGTTAAACAAGTTTGCCTTAAGAAGGCTAGCACAAACTGGGATACAGATCGAAAGAGGCGCAGGCCTCCTGCCTGGGATCCTCCTAAACTACTCCTGGTCGTCGTCAACGGTTTGCACGTAGTAGTAGGCACCTCCCAAGTAGTAGTACTCGTCATCAACGGTGGCGTCTGACTCCTGGGCTCCAACGTCTGGTCGCAGCAATCAAGTATAGAAAGGGGGAAAAGAGGGAGCAAAGCAACCGTGAGTACTCATCCAAAGTACTCGCAAGCAAGGAGCTACACTACATATGTATGCATTGGTATCAAATGGAATAAGGGTATCATATGTGGACTGAACTGCAGAATGCCGGAATAAGAGGGGGATAGCTAGTCCTGAAGAAGACTATGCTTCTGGCCACCTCCATCTTGCAGCATGTAGAAGAGAGTAGATGGTAAGTCCACCAAGTAGCATCGCGTAGCATAATCCTAACCGATGGTCCTCCATTCGTCGCCCTGTGAGAGAGCGATCACCGGTTGTATCTGGCACTTGGAAGGGTGTGTTTTATTAAGTATCAGGTTCTAGTTGTCATAAGGTCAAGGTACCACATAACCCAACACGCTCGATCCCATTCGGCCGGACACACTTTCCTGGGTCATGCCCGGCCTCGGAAGATCAACACATCGCAGCCCTACCTAGGCACAATAGAGAGGTCAGCACGCCGGTCTAAATCCTATGGCGCAGGGGTCTGGGCCCATCGCCCATTGCACACCTGCACATTGCGTACGCGGCTGGTGAGCAGACCTAGCCTCCCATATACAAGAGTAGGTGTTCCAGTCCAACCCGGCGCACGCCGCTCAGTCACTGACGTCACGAAGGCTTCGGCTGATACCACGATGTCGAGTGCCCATAACTGTCCCCGCGTAGATGGTTAGTGCGTATAAGCCAGTGGCCAGACTCAGATCAAATACCAAGATCTTGTTAAACGTGTTAAGTATCCGCGAATGCCGACCAGGGCCAGGCCCACCTCTCTCCTAGGTGGTCTCAACCTGCCCTATCGCTCCGCCACAAAGTAGCAGTCGGGGGCCGTCGGGAACCCAGGCCCACCTCTACCGGGATGGAGCCACCTGCCCCTTCAGCCCCCATCTTCGAATAGTATCATGAGTAATGTAACAGTATAAAGTATATAGTGTATGCCCGTGATCACCTCCCGAAGTGATCACAGCCCAGTAGTATAGCATGGCAGACGGACAAGAGTGTAGGGCCACTGATGATAAACTAGCATCCTATACTAAGCATTTAGGATTGCAGGTAAGGTATCAACAGTTGTAGCAACAATGACAGGCTATGCATCAGAATAGGATTAACGGAAAGCGGTAACATGCTACACTACTCTAATGCAAGCAGTATAGAGGAGAGTAGGCGATATCTGGTGAACATGGGGGGGCTTACCTGGTTGCTCTGGCAAGAGAGAGGGGTCGTCAACACCGTAGTCGTACTAGGTAGCAGCGGCGTCGGTCTCGGTGTCTAGCGAGAGAAGAGGGGGGAGAAACAATAAATATAATGCAAACAAATGCATGACGATGCATGAGATGATAAAGCGTAAATCTATGTGTGCCCTAACGCGGTACGATGTGGTACCGGTGAAGGGGGAAAACATCCGGGAAAGTATTCCCCGTGTTTCGCGTTTTCAGACAGATGAACTGGAGGGGGAAAGTTGTGAGTTTGATAGGTTAGGGATGTGTGGCGGATGAGCGGGCTGCGTATCCGGGTTCGTCTCGTCGTTGTGAGCAACTTTCATGTACAAAGTTTTTCCATCCGACCTATGGTTTATTTTATATTAATTTTAAAAGATTTAAATCATTTTTAGAATTTATTTAATTATTTTAATTTAACATTATCCAGAACAGTGTTTGCTGACATCAGCATGACGTCAGCAGTCAACAGAGGTAGACTAAGTTAAACTGACTAGTGGGTCCAGTGGGACCCACATGTCATACACTGTTAAGTTAATTAGGGTTAGGTTAAACTAATTACTGCTTAGCTAGACTAAGAGGTTAATTAGATTAATTATGTAGGATTAATTAACTTAATTAATTTAGTTATTTATTTAAATTTAAATTTATTATTATTTAATTTTTTCTTTTAAAAAAGTTCCAGGGCAATGGCCTACTTGTCATAGGCCCCGAGGGCCTTAGCGGATCGGGCGCTAGCGGTTGCAGGCGCGGGAGCGGGCGCCCGTTGGGGGCCGAAGCCCGCTCGGGCGTGGCGAGGCACTGGCGGACGTGTCCAGGGGACGCGGTGCAGGCGGCGATGAGCGGAAGGCCGCGAGGCGAGCAGATGGCGGCGCGCAGGGTGCGCACGGGGCAGCAGCAGGGGCTGCACGGCGGTAGGAGAGCTGCGGCAGCAAACAAGGGGACGACGCCGGTGCGGCCTGGCACGGCGGAGCCGTGGTGGGAGGCGAGGCGATAGGGGGAGGCGCGGCGCGACGGGGTGGGTGCGCGTAGGCGAGCGGGCGAGCGCGGGGAGCGGGACGGTGGGGCGCGCGGCGCGGGGAAGGAG
>NC_041380.1:285866180-285936182 GCF_002162155.2 Triticum dicoccoides | reverse complement strand
GGGGAGAGGAGGCGCAAAGGAGGGAAGAGGGGAGGCAATGGCAGCAGTGTGGCGCCGGCGACGGGCGCCGTCGTCGAGGTCGCGGGGCGGCGCGGGATCGGGGCGATCCCAATCCAGATCGTGGGGGGCGAGTGGGGGCGAGGGGAGTGGGGAGTGGGGGGTTACGGGTTAGGGTTTCCCCCTCGTGGGATAAGGCAGGGGCGGGTCGGTCGGCTGGGCCAGGTGGGCCGGCCTGGCCCGTGAGCTCGGCCGTCTGGCCCAGTTGGCGAGGGGGCCTTTTTTTCTTTTTGGTTTCGTTTTATTTTTACCTTTTGTTTTCTGCTTTCTTTTATTTATTTAATAATTTATTGTTTTACAAAAAGTAAAACCCATACCTAAAATAGAGTTACAATTCCAACTACTTTCACAGAAAGTTTTACCCCTGATCAAAATAGTTTAGCATTTTATAACATTCAAAGACATTTATTTAATAGTTTTACCTAATGTTTTAATCATTTAAGTGCATTTAAACCTTTTATAAAATTGTGGTTTCTCCACAATAATTACCTGTGCATTATTTGGGAATACCCCAACATTTTAGTTTTAATATTTGAAAACCTTTACCATTTGACTTTATTTTAAGTTTGAATTTCGAATCGATTTTGAACTAACACGAGATTAACAACAGTAACTGTGGTGACGTGGCATCATTAACGTGGGATTACTATAGCCTAATTATCCGGGCGTCACAATTCTCCTCCACTACAAGAAATCTCATCCCGAGATTTCGGAGGGGAGTAAGGGGGAAAGACTAGGTTGCGAAATTCTAATGGGTCTTCTCGGTCTTTGATGCACTTCCTGAAGTAGTTGATCCTTTACGTTGATGTCTCCATTTCTCTGCTTCAGGTCATCATGATGAAGCCGGCATCCTTTCTTCGGGATCTTCATTGTATTTACGAATAGGTTACGGGGCAGATCGGCCACGACAGAATTCTATAAGGGTAATAATCTGGGATTAACCCATGAATGAGCATAGGAGTACCTCTCGAGTTGAACAAATAAAACACATCGAGAGTAAAGTTGGAAGGTACAATAAGAAGTTTCAAGCAGCCAGGTAATCGTTCAATGCCTAGACAGAAGGTGAAAGGGGTTTCAAAGCAACGGAATAATTATTGTGGCCGACATCAGAATAGATCACTAGGAATGTGGCCCATGAATTGCATACGAAGCCAAGCGCGAGAATTAACTTTGGAAACAGGGTGTACAGGAGAGTCAGGTTTTGATCCTGTGGCACTGTGGGTTATGGGCCCACCATTTGGGTTAAAAGTAGGAAGGTGCTAATCAATTTGCACGGTCAAGATAGCAAGGCAGGTCAGAGTATCGCCTGTCAGTTATGTCAGCAACAACATCGGTACCAAGGGCGAGGGACGAAGAGAAAAAATTTCATGCTCGTTGAATGAGGCGGACCAATAGGCAAAGTTCTCGTCCATCGCTGGTTACCGGGATGCTATCGACAAATGCAACACAGCCTTACTGACACGGTTGTACACCAAGGTGTTTACATAAGCAGGAGAATATTACTGCCTAGATCATATAGATCACAAGAAAGGTTAAACCAAACAATGGAGAGAGAAAATATGATTATCAGATTAAACAGAACAATGGAAAGGAAAATGTGTTTAAACACATATTTCAAGGGTATATCCTTCCCAAGGACAAGCAGAGCACGATATCCATGACAGGATATAATGTAGAAAACTCTTTAGGTAAGGGGAGAGAAATTTCAGGACATTACCCATACAGTGGTGTTTGGATAATTGAGCAGGAAACATTTAACATTAGGGTTTTAAATGTTCTTGTTGAAAATTGGAGTAACATATATATGCTTCGAGATAGCATTGACATGGTCTTCAGGCAAAGGTCAGACTTTGGAAACACAAAGGATCCATTAGGAATAACTTGTAGAATAAGTCTTACAATTTCCTCATGGAAGAATGGATAACCTTGCTGAAAAGGAATCTAGAACCATAGGGCCTCCGGCCGGGTGTGCTAAGCACGACATCCTGGATATAAAAGATGGTAATACTCCAAGGTAAAGAAGAACAAATGTTGGATAGCAATGAACTCAAGGTATAACACAGAACACGAACAAGTTTGTGTTGGAGGGAAGGCAATAAAGTTGTCGATGATAACACAATTCATCGAGGGGCAAGGATGGTACTTCTCATCATGACTTCGATTGATATCCTAGAAGAGCTCATATGATTGATGATGATCACGACACAATTGTTGAGAGATTCCATGAAGATGTAATCCATCAGCGATGACATCAAGTCAAAAGAATGATGAAGCGAAAGGTTATTGGAACCACGGGTACGGCACAAACTCGAAACCAAGCTTGTGGTTTAAGGAGAAATGATATGATGAGGAAAATCAACGTAAGCTTAGCTCATCATCGAAAATTTTGCTCCGGGAAGAAGGACTAGGTAGCACAGTTAAGAGCAACACGATAAGGATATAGCCTATCAAGCTAGGAATGGCTTGAAGGATTATTTAATCTCGTAAGAAACGTAAATTATTTAGGGTTATTGAATCAGAGTGCGGACTCGATTCACAGTTCGGTGTTCTCGGTTGACGACAACCCAGAACCTAGGAACAATTGGATCCAGTGAGTAAAAATAGTTGATGAAGAACCCATAAGAAGTTATGATGTCCCATGATAATCTCGAGATACCAGGTGTAATACTCGACGACAGATCAAAGTAGAGGTTGGGCTAGGGTAATGCTCTGCAGAAGAAAAGTGCTCAAACTTGCACGAGAAATGGAATCAAGGAGAAACATGGTCGGAACCATGATTGCAAAGGATCAATTCACTGATACCAATGGATATTATATCAAGGAAATAGTTACAAGAAGCTTCCATGATAGGATCTACATCGTATCCATGGGCATGAACACAGGGTTCAAGGTCGACTCCCACTTCTTCAATGTATAACCTTCCATTCGCCTCTCGCTTTTTGAAAATGACATTAGTTGTTGAAAGTTTTACCTGGTGCAATACCAGATAAGTATGACCCGTGAAATCTTTCGGGTTCACACGGATTAGGGAAGGGGTAGGTTCAACCCATCAGGGCATCTTAGGAACATATACCACAAACTTCAGAGTAAATAATACAAGTTCAAAAGTAGAGAATGGTTCACAAAGCAGAGGATACAATTTACCAAAGGCATTATGTATCCGAAGAAAAGCTCACAATGCTTAATGAATATGAAGGACGGTGTCGAATAAAATCCAACAAAGGATCTGGTGGTCCATAAGGGATCTGATGTGAGCATCGGTACTCAACCAGAAGAAGGAAGAATGCAAGGAGATCAGTTTATGGAAACAACTAACTAACTCAAAGCTCAAATGCAAAGGAATTATCAATTCTAAGACAAGGGGTCAGAAGCAATGCTCTGATTAGGGATGGATAAGATGAATAGCGTTAGGGGTACAATCAACGACAATTTGATTGGTCGAGATCCAGCTCATGTTCAAAAATGACGTCTGAGCCAGAAAGATAATTTGAAAGGATCAATTGATGATTACGTGCATTCGCACTCATGTTGAATCAATAGGATCAAAATGACGATGTCTAAGGATACTAACGAATATTGCCAGACATATGGAAAGCATCCATAATGCAAGCAGACAAGTATTGCAGAGCAATAAGCTACTAAGGATTTTTGGAGGATCGAATAGTATTTCAAAGACCATTGTGAAACACATGAACAACTGGGGATGAGCGGATACTTGATAAGTGCGAGAATTATCCATAGGGTTATTCAGGTGACAAACAACAGCAAGGCAGTAAGCTTAAAGCATTATCGAAACAACGACGAGTATTTCGGGGTATCTTGTAATAACAAGACCAACTAGGGATGAATGTAAGAATAACAACTACAAGTAGTTACCCATAAGGGTTGATGGTGGAAGGGGAATTGCAAACATGATGAACACAAGTTCTCGGGTTAATAGTGGAGAGTATCTTCAGGGTCTTCACATGCAGCAGACGATCATCAGTAATAAGGGGCTCTCTGGGTGAAAGTGATAACGAGATCCTAATGTTAGATATAGCAAAATTCATTTAACCCGAATAGAAGAGAGATCAGAGTCCCAGAGTATAGACAAGGAGTAAAAGATCCTAATACCACCCAATGGCGACGTGGGCCCGTAAGCCACACAGCCATGCTAGTAAAAGTTTTTCAAATAACTAGACTCGACTTCGGCCAAGGAGTGTGGAAGGGGGATTCCTACAGGCAGTCGGCTCTGATACCAACTTGTGACGCCCTCGATTTGACCGTGCACTAATCATACATGCAAACGTGTATGATCAAGATCAGGGACTCACGGGAAGATATCACAACACAACTCTACAAATAAAATAAGTCATACAAGCATCATATTACAAGCCAGGGGCCTCGAGGGCTCGAATACAAGAGCTCGATCAGAGACGAGTCAGCGGAAGCAACAATATCTGAGTACAGACATAAGTAAACAGGTTTGCCTTAAGAAGGCTAGTACAAACTGGGATACAGATCGAAAGAGGCACAGGCCTCCTGCCTGGGATCCTCCTAAACTACTCCTGATCGTCGTCAGCAGGCTGCACGTAGTAGTAGGCACCTCCCGAGTAGTAGTAGTCGTCATCAACGGTGGCGTCTAACTCCTGGGCTCCAACATATGGCCGCATCAATCGAGTATAGAAAGGGGGAAAAGAGGGAGCAAAGCAACCGTGAGTACTCATCCAAAGTACTCGCAAGCAAGGAGCTACACTACATATGTATGCATTGGTATCAAATGGAATAAGGGTATCATATGTGGACTGAACTGCAGAATACTGGAATAAGAGGGGGATAGCTAGTCCTGACGAAGACTACGCTTCTGGCCACCTCCATCTTGCAGCATGTAGAAGAGAGTAGATAGTAAGTCCACCAAGTAGCATCGCGTAGCATAATCCTAACCGATGATCCTCCCTTCGTCGCCCTGTGAGAGAGCGATCACCGGTTGTATCTGGCACTTGGAAGGGTGTGTTTTATTAAGTATCCGGTTCTAGTTGTCATAAGGTCAAGGTACAACTCCGGGTCGTCCTTTTACCGATGGATAAGGCTATTCGAATAGATCAACTTCCCTGCAGGGGTGCACCACATAACCCAACACGCTCGATCCCATTTGGCCGGACACACTTTCCTGGGTCATGCCCGGCCTTGGAAGATCAACATGTCGCAGCCCTACCTAGGCACAACAGAGAGGTTAGCATGCCGGTCTAAATCCTATGGCGTAGGGTCTGGGCCCATCGCCTATTGCACACCTGCATGTTGCGTACGCGGCTGGTGAGCAGACCTAGCCTCCAATATACAAGAGTAGGCGTTCCAGTCCAACCCGGCGCGCGCCGCTCAGTCGCTGACGTCACGAAGGCTTCGGCTGATACCACGACGTCGAGTGCCCATAAATGTCCCCGCGTAGATGGTTAGTGCCTATAAGCCAGTGGCCAGACTCAGATCAAATACCAAGATCTTGTTAAACGTGTTAAGTATCCGCGAACGCCGACCAGGGCCAGGCCCACCTCTCTCCTAGGTGGTCTCAACCTGCCCTGTGGCTCTGCCACAAAGTAGCAGTCGGGGGCCGTCGGGAACCCAGGCCCACCTCTACCGGGATGGAGCCACCTGCCCTTCAGCCCCCATCTCCGAACAGTATCATGAGTAATGTAACAGTATAAAGTATATAGTATATGCCCGTGATCACCTCCCGAAGTGATCACAGCCCAGTAGTATAGCATGGCAGACGGACAAGAGTGTAGGGCCACTGATGATAAACTAGCATCCTATACTAAGCATTTAGGATTGCAGGTAAGGTATCAACAGTTGTAGCAACAATGACAGGCTATGCATCAGAATAGGATTAACGGAAAGTAGTAACATGCTACACTAGTCTAATGCAAGCAGTATAGAGGAGAGTAGGCGATTTCTGGTGATCAAGGGGGGGCTTGCCTGGTTGCTCTGGCAAAAGAGAGGGGTCGTCAACACCGTAGTCGTACTGGGTAGCAGCGGCGTCAGTCTCGGTGTCTAGCGAGAGAAGAGGGGGAGAAACAATAAATATAATGCAAAGAAATGCATGACGATGCATGATATGACAAAGCATAAAGCTAGGTGTGCCCTAACGCGGTACGAGGTGGTACCGGTGAAGGGGGAAAACATTCGGGAAAGTATTCTCGATGTTCCGCGTTTTCAGACAGATGAACCGGAGGGGGAAACTTGCGAGTTTGATAGGTTAGGGATGCGTGGCGGACGAGAGGGCTGCGTATCCGGGTTCGTCTCGTCGTTTTGAGCAACTTTCATGTACACAGTTTTTCCATCCGAGCTACGGTTTATTTTATATTAATTTTAAAAGATTTAAATCATTTTTAGAATTTATTTAATTATTTTAATTTAACATTATCCAGAATAGTGTTTGCTGACATCAGCATGACGTCAGTGGTCAACAGAGGTTGACTAAGTCAAGCTGACTAGTGGGTCCAGTGGGACCCACCTGTCATAAACTATTAAGTTAATTAGGGTTAGGTTAAACTAATTACTGCTTAGCTAGACTAACAGGTTAATTAGATTAATTAAGTAGGATTAATTAACGGGGGAGGAAGAGGTCGCGCAGCTCCTCCCAGGAGGTCCCAGAAGCCGTCGGCGGGTGGAGGAGCCACGCGCGCGGGTCACCGGTGAGGGCCATGGGAAACCAGTTGGCCATCACCCGGTCGTTGCCCCCGGCTTTGAGGACGGCCCCTTCATACGCCAGCAGGAAAACCAGCGGATCCATCGCGCCGTTGTAGCGCGGCGGCATCTCAGGCTTGAACTTGTGCGGCCACTGCACCTGTCACAAGGTGGGGGCCAAGGCTCGGAGCCCCCGGGCCCCAGTGCCGGCATCGATTGCCGGAGCGGGCGGCGCGCCAAATGTCGGATTTCGGGTTCCGGCAGACCCTTAAGGTTCGAACTCTGGGGTGCGCACGAAGATCTTTCCCCTACCGACTCGCGCTTCTATGGCTCGCAAGAAATCTAGGCTGGAAAGAAGAACACACAAAGGACACGAGGTTTATACTGGTTCGGGCACCGATGTGGTGTAATACCCTACTCTAGTGTGTGTTGTGGTGGATTTCCTTAGGGGCTGATGATGAACAATACAGGGGGAAGAACGGCCTCCCAAGAGGTGTTCTTGAGCTGGTGCGGTGTGTTCTACTCGGTCTGAATCCCTCTCCCTCTATGGTGGCTAGTCCTACTTATAGAGGCCCTGGTCCTCTTCCCAAAATTTGAGTGGGAAGGGCGCCAACAATTGGCCATTTTGAAGGGGAACATCTAGTACAAGTTATCCTGACCAAAGGTGGTCTTCGACTGCCAAAAGCACTGGTGATGACGCCGTCTTGGGCTCCACGATGACCTCCGTCCTGCCCCTCTGCTGGTCTTGGTCTCGTTGCACCGGAATGGTAACCTTTGCCCGATGCCTTGGACTGTGCTTGTTCCCTTTGCACCGAAGGGGAAACAAGGACACTGCACAGGCCGGTGCCAGCCTGGCGCCTGCCTAATCTCGATCGTCATGGCTTGCATCACGGGCTCGTCGCGAGGTGCCCCTGCCTTGATCTCTCCGCCTCCTCGCAAGCCTGCCTGATGAGGCTGCTCCTGAGGAAGCTTCCTGTCGTCCGCCCCGCAGGGCTTGGACCCTCGCGAGGGTCTTGAGTTTGAGATGATGAAGATGGGCCGCAATGGGCCCCCACTCAAGCCACGCCGCAGGCTGCAGGCACGCAAGTCTGGGGACCCCCGTTCCTAGAACCCCGACACCCTAGGTCTTCATGAGCAAGCATGTTGGATGCACACCACTTAGTTTTCTTTTTGAGCTTTCATAAACTTATAGCTGTAGTGCATCGATTGCATGGCAATCCCTACTCACTCACATTGATATCTATTGATGGGCATCTCCATGGCCCGTTGATACGCCTAGTTGATGTGAGACTATCTCTTTCTTTATGTCTTCTCCACAACCACCTTCTATTATACCTATAGTGCTATATACATGGCTCACGCTCATGTATTCCGTGGAAGTTGAAAAAGTTTGAGAACGTCAAAAGTATGAAACAATTGCTTGGCTTGTCATCGGGGTTGTGCACGATTTAAATATTTTGTGTGATGAAGATGGAGCATAGCCATACTATATGATTTTGTAGGGATAAGCTTTCTTTGGCCATGTTATTTTGAGAAGAAATAATTATTTTGTTAGTATGCTTGAAGTATTATTATCTTTATGTCAATATTAAACTTTTGTTTTGATACTTATGGATCTGAGCATTCATGCCACAATAAATAGAATTACATGGATAAATATGTTAGGTAGCATTCCACATCACAAATTCTGTTTTTATCATTTACCTACTCGAGGACGAGCAGGAATTAAGCTTGGGGATGCTTGATACATCTCCAACGTATCTATAATTTTTATTGTTCCATGCTATTATATTATCTGTTTTGGATGTTTTATATGCATTAATATGCTATTTTATATGATTTTTGGGACTAACCTATTAACCTAGAGCCCAATGTCAGTTTCTGTTTTTCCTTGTTTTAGTGTTTCGTAGAAAAGGAATACCAAGCGGAGTACAAACGAAATAAAACTTTCGCCATGATTTCTTGGACCAGAAGACACCCATGAGACTTGGAGTACAAGTCGGAGGAGCCTCGAGGCGGCCACAAGGGTGGAGGGCGCGCCCAGGGGGTGGGGCGCACCCCCGACCTTGTGGGCCCCTCGTAGCTCCCGTAACCAAATTATTTTGCCTATATATACTCTTATACCCCAAAACATCCAGGGGATCCACGAAACCACTTTTCCACCGCCGCAACCTTAAGTACCCATGAGATCTCATCTTGGGGCCTTTTTCCGGCATCGTGCCGGAGGGGGATCGATCACAGAGGGCTTGTACATCAACACCATTGCCTCTCCGATTAAGCGTTAGTAGTTTACTTCAGACCTACGGGTCCATAGCTAGTAGCTAGATGGCTTCTTCTCTCTCTTTGATTCTCAATACAAAGTTCTCCTCGATATTCTTGAAGATCTATTCGATGTAATACTCTTTTGTGGTGTGTTTATGGAGATCCGATGAAATGTGGACTTATGAACAGCTTTTCTATGAATATTATTTGAATCTCCTCTAAATTCTTATATGGATGATTTGATATCTTTGCAAGTCCCTTTGAACTATGAATTTGGTTTGGCCAGCTAGATTGGTTTTTATTGCAATGGGGGAAGTGCTTAGCTTTGGGTCCAATCTTGTGGTGTCCTTTCCCAGTGACAGTAGGGGCAGCAAGGCACGTATTGTATTGTTGCCATCGAGGATAACAAGATGGGGCTTTCATCATATGCTTGAGTTAATCCCGCTACATTATGTCATCTTGCTTAATGCATTACTCTGTTCTTTTGAACTTAATACTCTAGATGTAGGCAGGAGTCGGTCGATGTGTGGACTAATAGTAGTAGATGCAGAATCATTCCGATCTACTTGACACAGACGTGATGCCCATATTCATGATCATTTCCTTAGATATCGTCATTACTTTTTGCTTTTCTATCAATTGCTCGGCACTAATTTGTTCACCCATCATAATAATTTCTATCTTGAGAGAAGCCACTAGTGAAACCTATGGCCCTCGGGTCTATTTTCCATCATATAAGTTTCCAGTCTACAATTCTAGTTTACTATTTACTTCCCTTTGCAATCTTTACTTTCCGTTCCATAAACCAAAAATACCAAAAATATTACTTTATCATTAATCCATCTCTACCAGATCTCACTTTGCGAATAACCGTGAAGGGATTGACAACCCCTTTGTCGTTGGTTGCAAGTTGGTGTTTGTTTGTGTAGGTATTCAGTGGCTTGTTGTGTAGTCTCCTACTGGATTGATACCTTGGTTCTCAAAACTGAGGGAAATACTTACGCTACTTTGCTGCATCACTGATACGTCCATTTTGCATCATGCTTTATATCGATATTTAGTGCATTATGGGCTGTTATTACACATTATCTCACAATGCTTATGCGTATTCTCTCTTATTTTACAAGGCTTACATGAAGAGGGGAATGCCGGCAGCTGGAATTCTAGGCTGGAAAAGGAGCAAATATTGGAGACCTATTCTGCACATCTCCAAAAGTCCTGAAACTTCATGGGAGCACGTTTCAGAATATATAAAAAATATTGGGTGAAAGAAGTACCAGAGGGGGGGCACACACCGTCCACGGGAGTGGGGGCGCGCCATACCCCCTAGGCGCGCCCCTCCCTCGTGGGCCCCCTGGTAGCCCTCTGATGCCCATCTTTGGCTATATGGAGTCTTTCCTCGAGAAAAAAATCATAAGCAAGCTTACGGGACGAAACTCCGCCGCCACGAGGCGGAACCTTGGCGGAACCAATCTAGGGCTCCGACTGAGCTGTTCTACCGGGGAAACTTCCCACAGGGAGGGGGAAATCATCACCATCATCATCACCAATGATCCTCTCATCGGGAGGGGGTAAATCTCCATCAACATCTTCACTAGCACCATCTCATATCAAACCCTAGTTCATATCTTGTATCCAATCTTTGTCCCAAAGCCTCAGATTGGTACCTATGGGTTGCTAGTAGTGTTGATTACTCCTTGTAGTTGATGCTAGTTGGTTTATTCGATGGAAGATCATATGTTCATATCCATTATACATATTAATACCCCTCTGATTATGAACATGAATATGGTTTGTGAGTAGTTAAATTTGTTCATGAGGACATGGGAGAAGTCTTGCTATAAGTAGTCATGTGAATTTGGTATTCGTTCGATATTTTGATGAGATGTATATTGTCTTTCCTCTAGTGGTGTTATGTGAACGTCGACTACATGACACTTCACCGTTGTTTGGGCCTAGATGAAGGCATTGGGAAGTAATAAGTAGATGATTGGTTTCTAGAGTGACAGAAGCTTAAACCCTAGTTCCAGTGTTGCTTCATAAGGGGCTGATTTGGATCCATATGTTTCATGCTATGGTTAGGTTTACCTTAATACTTCTATTCTAGTTGTGGATGCTTGCAATAGGGGTTAATCATAAGTGGGATGCTTGTCCAAGGAAGGACAGTACCCAAGCACCGGTCCACCCACATATCAAATTATCAAAGTACCGAGCGTGAATCATATGAACGTGATGAAAACTAGCTTGACGATAATTCCCATGTGTCCTCAGGAGCGCATTACTTTATATAAGAGTTTGTCCAGGCTTGTCCTTTGCTACAAAAAGGATTGGGCCATCTTTTTGCACCTTATTTACTTTTATTACTTGTTCCCCGATACAAATTACCTTATCACAAAACTATCTGTTACCGATAATTTTAGTGCTTGCACAGAATACCTTGCTGAAAACCGCTTATCATTTCCTTCTGCTCCTCGTTGGGTTCGACACTCTTACTTATCGAAAAGGCTATGATAGATCCCCTACACTTGTGGGTCATCAAGACTCTTTTATGGCGCCGTTGCCAGGGAGTGAATCGCCTTTGGTAGGTGGAATTTGGTGACGAAAAATTTATATAGTGTGCTGAAATTTACTGTCACTTGTTACAATGGAACATAATCCTTTCAGGGGCTTGTTCGGGGTATCTTCACCCCGACCAGTAGAGCAAAGAGTTTCTCCTCAACCTACTGAACCTACTGAAAATGTTTACTTTGAAATTCCTTCGGGTATGATAGAGAAACTGCTAGCTAATCCTTTCACAGGTAATGGAACATTACATCCTGATTTGCACCTAATCTATGTGGATGAAGTTTGTGGATTATTTAAGCTTGCAGGTATGCCCGAGGATGTTATCAAGAAGAAAGTCTTCCCTTTATCTTTGTAGGGAGAGGCATCGACATGGTTTAGGTTATGTGATGATATGGGATCATGGAACTACAACCGATTGAAATTGGAGTTTCATCGGAATTTTTATCCTATGCATCTTGTTCATCGTGATCATAATTATATATACAATTTTTGGCCACACGAAGGAGAAAGCATCGCTCAAGCTTGGGGGAGGCTTAAGTCAATGTTATATTCATGCCCCAATCATGAGCTCTCAAAAGAGATGATTATTCAAAAAAATTATGCTCGGCTTTCTCTCAGTAACCATTGCATGGTCGATACTTCTTGTACTAGATCTTTTAGGATGAAGACTATTGAATTCAAATGGGATTTATTGGAAAGAATTAAATGCAACTCTGAAGATTGGGACCTCGTTGAAGGTAAGGAGTCAGGTATAACACCTAAGTTTGATTGTGTTAAATCTTTTATCGATATCGATGTTTTCCGTGAATTTAGCACTAAATATGGACTAGACTTTGAGATAGTAGCTTCTTTCTGTGAATCCTTTGCTACTCATGTTGATCTCCCTAAGGAGAAGTGGTTTAAATATAATCCTCCCATTGAAGTAAAAGTAGTTGCACCTATTAAAGTTGAAGAAAATACTATCACTTATGATGACCCCGTTGTTCCTACTACTTATATTGAGAAACCACCTTTCCCTATTAGAATAAAGGATCATGCTAAAGCTTCAACCGTGGTTCGTAAGAGTAATACTAGAACACCTACTCACTCTGAGAAAATTAAAGTTGAACCTAGTGTTGTTATGGTTAAAGATCTCTTGGCTGATAATATTGATGGGCATGTTATTTACTTCTGTGATGAAGCTGCTAGAATTGCTAGACCCGATACTAAAAATAAACATAGACCTGTGGTAGGCATGCTTGTTATTTCTGTTAAAATAGGAGATCATTGCTATCATGGCTTATGTGATATGGGTGCTAGTGCAAGTGCAATACCTCATTCCTTATATAAAGAAATTATGCATGATATTGCACCTGCTAAGATAGAGGAAATTGATGTTACAAGTAAGCTTGCCAATAGAGACACTATTTCACCAGTGGGGATTGTTAGAGATGTTGAAGTCTTGTGTGGGAAAGTTAAATATCCTGCTGATTTTCTTGTTCTTGGTTCCCCACAAGATGACTTTTCTCCCATTATATTTGGTAGACCCTTCTTGAATACTGTTAATGCTAAGATAGACTGCAATAAGGATAATGTTTCTGTTGGTTTAGGGGATATGCCTCATGAGTTTAATTTTGCTAAGTTTCATTGACAACTCCATGATAAAGAATTGCCTAGTAAAGATGAAATTATTGGTCTTGCTTCTATTGCCGTGCCTCCTAATGATCCTTTAGAACAATATTTGCTAGACCATGAAAATGATATGTTTATGAATGAAAGAAGGGAAATAAATGAAGTACTCTTTAAACAGGGACCTATTTTGAAACACAACTTGCCTATTGAAATCCTAGGGGATCCTCCTCCACCTAAGGGTGATCCTGTATTTGAGCTTAAACCATTGCCTGGTACTCTTAAATATGGTTATCTTGATGAGAAAGAGATATATCCTGTTATTATTAGTGTTAACCTTTCAGAGCATGAAGAAAAGAAATTATTAAAAACTCTAAAGAAGCACCGTGCTGCTATTGGATATACTCTGGGATGATCTTAAGGGCATTAGTTCCACTCTATGCCAGCACAAAATAAAATTAGAGAGAGACGCGAAACCGGTTGTTGATCACCAACGACGGTTAAATTCTAAGATCAAAGAAGTGGTAAGAAAAGAAATACTAAACCTTCTGGAGGCAGGTATAATTTATCCCGTTGCTGATAGTTAGTGGGTAAGTCATGTCCATTGTGTCCCTAAGAAGGGAGGTATTACTGTTGTTCCTAATGATAAAGATGAATTGATCCCACAAAGAATTGTTATAGGTTATAGAATGTTAATTGATTTCTGCAAATTAAATAAAGCTACTAAAAAGGATCATTACCCTTTACCTTTTATAGATCAAATGCTAGAAAGATTATCCAAACACACACATTTTTGCTTTCTAGATGGTTATTCTGGTTTCTCTCAAATACCTGTGCCAAAAAGGATCAAGAAAAGACAACTTTCACTTGCCCTTTCAGTACCTTTGCTTATAGACATATGCCTTTTGGTTTATCCAATGCACCTCCTACTTTTCAAAGATGTATGACTGCTATACTCTCTCACTTTTGTGAAAAGATTGTTGAGGTTTTCATGGATGATTTCTCCGTTTATGGAACTTCTTCTGATGATTGCTTAAGCAACCTTGATCGAGTTTTGTAGAGATGTGAAGAAACTAATGTTGTCTTGAATTGGGAGAAGTGCCACTTTATGGTTAATGAAGGCATTGTCTTGGGGCATAAAATTTCTGAAAGAAGTATTGAAGTTGATAAAGCTAAAGTTGATGCTATTGAAAAGATGTCGTGTCCTAAGGACATTAAAGGTATAAGAAGTTTCCTTGGTCATGCCGGTTTCTATAGGAGGTTGATTAAGGACTTCTCTAAAATTTCTAGGCCTCTGACTAATCTCTTACAAAAAGATGTTCCTTTTGTTTTTGATGATGACTGTGTAGAAGCATTTGAAATACTTCAGAAAGCGTTAATTTCTGCACCTACTGTTCAGCCTCCTAATTGGAATTTACCATTTGAAATCATGTGTGATGCTAGTGATTATGTTGTAGGGGCTGTTCTAGGACAAAGAGTTGATAAGAAATTAAATGTTATTCAATATGCTAGTAAAACTCTAGACAGTGCTCAAAGAAATTATGCTACTACTGAAAAAGAATTTCCAGCAGTTGTGTTTGCTTGTGATAAGTTCAAACCTTATATTGTTGATTCTAAAGTAACTGTTCACACTGATCATGCTACTATTAAATATCTTCTGGAAAAGAAAGATGCTAAACCTAAACTTATTAGATGGGTCCAACTACTACAAGAATTTGATTTGCATATTATTGATAGAAAGGGAGTTGAGAACCCCGTTGCAGACAACTTGTCTAGGTTAGAGAATGTTCTTGATGACCCACTACCTATTGTTGATAGCTTTCCCGATGAAAAATTAGCTGTGATAAATGCTTCTCGTACTGCTCCATGGTATGTTGATTATGCTAATTATATTGTTGCTAAGTTTATACCACCTAGTTTCACATACCAGTAAAAGAAAAAAGTTCTTCTATGATTTAAGACATTACTTCTGGGATAACCCACACCTTTATAAAGAAGGAGTAGATTGTGTTATTAGACGTTGTGTACCTGAGAATGAACAGGAACAGATCCTACGCAAGAGTCACTCTGAGGCTTATGGAGGACACCATGCTGGAGACAGAACTGCACATAAGGTATTGCAATCCGGTTTTTATTGGCCTACTCTCTTCAAGGATGCCCGTAAGTTTTTCTTGTCTTGTGATGAATGTCAAAGAATTGGTAATATTAGTAGACGTCAAGAAATTCCTATGAATTATTCACTTGTTGTTGAACCATTTGATGTCTGGGGCTTTGATTATATGGGTCTGTTTCCTTCCTCTAATGGGTATACACATATTTTAGTTGATGTTGATTACGTTACTAAGTGGGTAGAAGCTATTCCAACTAGTAGTGTTGATCATAACACCTCTATTAAGATGCCTAAAGAAGTTATTTTTGTGAGGTTTGGAGTCCCTAGATACTTAATGACTGATGGTGGTTCACATTTTATTCATGGTGCCTTTCGTAAAATGCTTGCTAGTATGATGTTAATCATAGAATTGGATCTCTGTATCACCCATAGTATAGTGGTCCAGTAGAACTGAGCAATAGAGAGCTTAAATTAATTTTGCAAAAGACTGTTAATAGATCTAGGAAGAATTGGTCCAAGAAACATGATGATGCATTATGGGCCTATAGAACTGCATATAAAAATCCTATGGGTATGTCTCCATATAAAATGGTTTATGGTAAAGCATGTCACTTACCTCTTGAACTAGAACATAAGGCATATTGGGCCATTATAGATCTCAATTATGATTTCAAACTTGCTGGTGAGAAGAGGTTTTTTGACATTAGCTCACCTGATGAATAGAGAACCCAGGCCTATGAGAATGTCAAACTATTTAAAGGAAAAGTTAAGAGATGGCATGACAAAAGGATATAAAAACTTGAGTTTAATATAGGTGATTATGTATTGTTATACAACTTTCGTTTAAGATTTTTTGCAGGCAAACTTCTCTCTAAATGGGAAGGTCCTTATGTCATCGAGGAGGTCTATCATTCCGGTGCCATAAAAATCAACAACTTCGAAGGCACGAATCCGAGGGTGGTGAACAGTCAAAGAATTAAACATTATATCTCAGGTAATCCTATAAATGTTGAAACTAATGTTATTGAAACCGTAACCCCGGAGGAATACATAAGGGACACTTTCCAGAATGTTTCAGACCCCGAAAAGGAATAGGTACGTGGTACGGTAAGTAAACCGACTCCAAAACAGTTCTAATGGAAAATTTTCTCCGTTTTGGAATATTTAAGAAAATAGGAAAATAAGAAGCAGTCCGGAAAGGACACCAGGCTTCCATGAGGGTGGAGGGCGCGCCCTACCCCCTGGGGCACGCCCCCTGCCTCGTGGGCACCTCATGTGCTCTCCGGACTCCGTTTTCTTGCACGGTACTTCTTTTGGTTGGTAAAAATTCATTATATAATATCCCGAAGGTTTTGACCACCGTATCACGCAAATATCTTATGTATTTGTTTCGAGCTGTTTTTCTGACAGATCTAGATCGCCATGGCGTCCTCAAGTGCCCCCAAGGACAAGTTCTTTGAAAAGGTCATCAACCCCTACCTCGCGGAGGTGCTGCAACACCCTCAAACCATTGAGATGCGTGAGGGGCTGCTGCACATTCGTGATGTTGAGGGACCAAGGAGGACCGGAAGCATGGAGACAAGGCTTGAGGCAATGGAGAAACAAGTTTTCAAGTGCCAGGCGATGGTTGAATGTGGACTCGACTCCAATCATACAATGATCATGGATTTCACCAACAACCACAAGCTGGATGACAAGAACATTGGGGAGGCTATCTTCAAGCTTCACGAGAAAATCGAGCGCCTCCAAGCCTAGATCTATGACCTCCAAAACCAAAACTATGAGTATGAATATAGATTCAAGAGGATGAGTTTGGCTGCAGATTTGAGGATCCCGGAGACTCGATCTCCCTTCTAAGATGGTGAGCCTATGCCTTGGAAGATGGACGACAAGCCCACATCATCAACAACTCCATCATCACCACCTCCGAGGAAGGAGACATAAACACATGGGTATGGGCACTCCCCTTGGCAACTGCCAAGCTTAGGGGAGTGCCCCGGTATCGTATCACCATCACTTTTATCTTTATCGTTTTTCTTAGTTCGATCCTTTTGGTAATATCTTGATCTAGTAGAATAAAGTTTTAGTATGATCTAGATTTGAGTTTTGCTTTATGATCCTTCTATGTAATCGAGTCCGTGAGCTATATATAATAAATATTAGTGTTGAGTCAAGGGCTTGATTATCTTACTATGATCTTGAGGGAATAAAATAAAAGAAAAAGAATAAAAAGAATTAAAGGGATAATATGGATCTTATGGAGAGTAATGACTTAACATATAAAGAGTATGATGAATGAAAGTTGTTGAGACTTGACAAACATAGCTTTGGTCATCGTTACAATTAATAGGAAGTAATAAATAAAGGGAGGTTTTCACATATAAATATACTATCTTGGACATCTTTTATGATTGTGAGCACACATTAAAATATGACATGCTAAAGAGTTGATGTTGGACAAGGAAGACAACGTAATGGGTTATGTTTCTTACATCTGAGATAAATTATATTCTCACGGATCATCCAACATGTTGAGCTTGCCTTTCCCTCTCATGCTAGCCAAATTCTATGCACCAAGTAGAGATACTACTTTTGCTTCCAAATATCCTTAAACCTAGTTTTGCCATGAGAGTCCACCATATCTACCTATGGATTGAGTAAGATCCTTCAAGTAAGGTGTCATCGTTGCAAGCAATAAAAATTGCTCTCTAAATATGTATGATTTATGTGGAGAAAATAAGCTTTATATGATCTTGTGATGTGGAAGAAATAAAAGCAATGGACTGCATAATAAAGGTCCATATCACAAGTGGCAATATAAAGTGACGTTCTTTTGCATTAAGATTTTGTGCATCCAACCATAAAAGTACATGACAACCTCTGTTTCCCTCTGCGAAGGGCCTATCTTGTATTCTTGTCTTATACTTCATGCAAGAGTCACGATGATCTTCACCTTTCCTCTTTACATTTTATCCTTTGGCAAGAGCATTGTGTTGGAAAGATCCTGATATATATAGCTAATTGGATGTGAGTTTTCATGAACTATTATTGTTGACATTACCCTTGAGGTAAAAGGTTGGGAGGCAAAACTATAAGCCCCTATCTTTCTCTGTGTCCGATTAAAACTTCAGACCCATAAGTATTGCGCGAGTGTTAGCAATTGAGAAAGACTAAATGATATTTGAGTATGTCGACGTGCTGAAAAGCTCTTATATTGACTCTTTCCGATGTTATGATAAATTGCAATTGCTTCAATGACTGAGATAATAGTTTGTTAGTTTTCAATGAAGTTTCTGATTCATACTTGAGTATGTGAATGAATTGTTACTTTAGCATAAGAGATCATATGACAATATATATATATATATATATATATATATATATATATATATATATATATGTTGTTGTTCTAAGAATGATCATGATGCCCTCATGTCCGTATTTTATTTTTATCGACACCTCTATCTCTAAACATGTGGACATATTTTCGATTTTGGCTTTCGCTTGAGGACAAGCAAGGTCTAAGATTGGGGGAGTTGATACGTCCATTTTGCATCATGCTTTTATATCGATATTTATTGCATTATGGGCTGTTATTACACATTATGTCATAATACTTATGCCTATTCTCTCTTATTTTACAAGGTTTAAATGAAGAGGGGGAATGCCGGCAGATGGAATTCCGGGCTGGAAAATGAGCAAATATTAGAGACCTATTCTGCACATCTCCAAAAGTCCTGAAACTTCACAGGAGCACGTTACAGAATATATAAAAAATATTGGGCGAAAGAAGTACCAGAGGGGGCCACCCATCGTCCACGAGGGTGGGGGCGCGCCCTACCCCATGGGTGCGCCCCCTACCTCGTGGGCCCCCTGGTAGCCCTCTGATTCCCATCTTTGGCTATATGGAGTCTTTTGTCGAGAAAAAAATTCATAAGCAAGCTTAAGGGACAAAACTCCGCTGCCACGAGGCGGAACCTTGGCGGAACCAATCTAGGGCTCCGGCGGAGCTGTTCTGTTGGGGAAACTTCCCTCCGGGAGGGGGAAATCATCACCATCATCATCACCAACAATCCTCTCATCGGGAGGGGGTAAATATCCATCAACATCTTCACTAGCACCATATCATCTCAAACCCTTGTTCATCTCTTGTTTCCAATCTTTGTCCCGAAGCCTCAGATTGGTACATGTGGGTTGCTAGTAGTGTTGATTACTCCTTGTAGTTGATGCTAGTTGATTTATTCGGTGGAAGATCATATGTTCAGATCCATTATGCATATTAATACCCCTCTGATTATGAACATGAATATGATTTGTTAGTAGTTACGTTTGTTCCCGAGGACATGGGAGAAGTCTTGCTATAAGTAGTCATGTGAATTTGGTATTCGTTTGATATTTTGATGAGATGTATGTTGTCTTTCCTCTAGTGGTGTTATGTGAACGTCGACTACATGACACTTCACCATTCTTTGGGCCTAGAGGAAGGCATTGGGAAGTAATAAGTAGATGATGGGTTGCTAGAGTGACAGAAGCTTAAACCCTAGTTTATGCGTTGCTTCGTAAGGGGCTGATTTGGATCCATATGTTTCATGCTATGTTTAGGTTTACCTTAATACTTATGTTCTAGTTGCGGATGCTTGCAATAGGGGTTAATCATAAGTGGGATGCTTTTCCAAGGAAGGACAGTACACAAGCACCAGTCCACCCACATATCAAATTATCAAAGTGCTGAACGCGAATCATATGAATGTGATGAAAACTAGCTTGACGATAATTCCCATGTGACCTCGGGAGCGCTTTCCTTTATATAAGAGGTTGTCCAGGCTTGTCCTTTGCTACAAAAAGGATTGGGTTATCTTGTTGCACGTTATTTACTTTTATTACTTTGACCCGTTACAAATTACCTTATCACAAAACTATCTGTTACCAATAATTTCAGTGCTTGCAGAGAATACCTTGCTAAAAACAGCTTATCATTTCCTTCTGCTCCTCGTTGGGTTTAATAATCTTACTTATCAAAAAGGCTATGATAGACCCCCTACACTTGTGGTCATCAATCACCCTTTCCTCTTCAAGGGAAAAACCAACGCAAGCTCAAGAGGTAGCACATTCCCCCAATCAACTACATGGAGTACCCACAGCCACCGGTCGGCGGATTTCATGTGCCGCCGCCCTCATTGCTACCTCGTCATGTCGCGCCTCCCACGGCTATGTTCCCTGCCACCACCCCAACTCCTTCCGACACCGGCATGACGCGGAAGCGGAAAGGGAACCACATCGTCCATTGAGTTGTGCCCGCCATCGTGCCAACTACTCCCTCCATGCTCTCTCCCGTCATGGTTGCCGTTAGAGTATGGGTACCTCCTCCACCCTCTTCGATCGACGGCTGAAGATACTAGCCAAGGGCCTGAGGAAGAAAGCAGTGCGGTTGAGAATGGGCGTCCACTACTAGGGAAAGCCTAGCATTATCACGGGTCTAAGGCCTATCAGTAGCATGGGGCGCCGCGCTACTGCTATGGCGCTACAACTAACATTTATTACTAGCGCGTTTTTCTCGCTCTACTGATAAATGTAGCTAGTAGTAGCATTTGTTAGTAAGACACGCTGCTGCTAAAATCACAACCCTCGCTACTAGTAGCAGTTTCCGGAAAAAATTGCTGCATATTCCTTTGTATTTTTTCATCGTTATACAAATTTTGATATAGTAGCAATTAAGGGATTGTTATATCATTATGATGATGTTGAGTTATTATATCAATAGGTGGAGGAAACACGGATTAGTATCATGTGACCAAAATTTGGATTAGTGGGACGACCATCCAACTTTTGGTCACATGAATCTAATCTATGTTTCTCCCACCAATGATATAATAACTCAACATGATCATAATAACTCATCATCATATTCATATAAGAACTCATACATCATCATCATCATTATAATAACAACACAACATCATGATCATATATGAACTGGCTCATCGTTCTAGCATAATGTAGCACATAACTCATCATCATGATCATGATAACAATTCATCATCATAGTCATATGAGAACTAGCTCATCATTCTAGCACAATGTAGCACATAAGTACCTAAGACGTGCTACTCTCTCGAAGGTAAAATAACATAAAACAGGTAAACCCCTGATTCTCCATTATGGAGCATACAGATGAACCTGTCTCCCATTTGTGGGTTGCGCTTGATGTTGCCCCTAAGTAGTTCTTTGTGATCATTCAAAACTTTTCTCTAGTCTTTGATTGTGAGGATGACATCTATTCGATGAATCATGTATGCACTGCGGTGAATCGTAGGCCAACCTTGCTATAAGCTAACAATTCTCACGTCACCTTTCATTTGCATAAGACTAGGTATACAGCCCATCGGGAGTTTCTGTTGAAGAACATCATAATAAAATACTTAATTAGCAAAATGTAGTTTAGCTTAAGGAGAATATATGGAAAAACTGCACTGGTGACATAATAGGAAAAATCTTGCCATGATATTGAAGCGCACCATTTCAACATCGAAGGTCTCGTGGATCTTAATACTGAAGCGCCGACCGTCTACAAGGTGAGGCCTGTCGCGGAGACCCCGGTAGTCGCCGCCGTAGTCGCACTCCCGGATCCTATCGTCGTCGTTAGACATTTCCTATGTTCATAATTCAAAGATTAAACTTCTAAAATTCAATATGTGTACTACAAAAACTAAATTAGACCATTATTCATCACGGGTTAACTATCGGTCTGTCGAGTCTTTTCTAGAAAACTCTCAGCTCATGTGGTGTATATATTCGACCATCGGTGATGGCCGCTCCTCCCTTCGTCCCCGAGTGCATTATACCAAAATGTCTAGCACACGGGAATCAAGGAGAATCGACCCCCACGACAATAGTCGGGATTCTTTCTCTCTGTCATTTCGCGACCGTCGGTGATGGAAGCTCCTACTTTCATTCGAAAGTGCATTACACCAAAATGTCTAGCACCTTCGAATGAAGAAGAAGCTCTCCTCATGACAACAGTTGGGATTCTTCTTCTCATATATGGTGGACACTCTCTGTCATTGATTTTTCAACCGTCAATGATGGTCGCTACTCCTCCTTCCCCTAGTGCATAACAGTGGTCTAGCACAAGGAGAAGAAGGAGAAGCGCCGCCACGACAACAGTCGGTATTCTTCTTCTCTCATATATTGTGGAGACTTTCCCTCACTAATTTTTTGACTATCATGTATGGAGCCCCGATAGACTTAATGTCAACTCGAAATGGCGTTTAATTATCTTTATAGCAAATCCAAGGCACTCGATATTTCCTACATATTCTAGCACAAGTCATGCCAAAATTCATGGAAAATTTGGCATGACCTTTGCTAAAAAGGACATATCGAGCGCCTCAACTTGCGAAAATGGAAATTAATCAACACTCCGGCAAAACATAGGTCACTAGCTCGGAGGTGTTCCCTGCAAAACATAGGCCACTTGGGCAAGCACTAGTAGTACACAATAGTACTATCACATGTCTAAATCTCCATCACATTTGAAAGACCTACATTGAAAATTTTCTATTCCATGGAAATAATCTACATTCTATTACTCTACTACGTCAAATTGCCACAACTACTCATCTAGTACTCTACTACATCTATAAAAACATTTACATCGTCATCGAGATGGGGATTTGGCTAGTCTCACCTCGAGGTCGGAGGGGGTCGGTGACAAGGACGACGGCGAAGATGATGCAGGGGCTCCTTGATTTCTGCAAAAAGAAAATATAAACAAAAACATTATTATCCTCATTCTAGGACTTAGTGAAACCCTATAATCTATCAACTAAACATTACTATGCTGATTCAAAAAACCTACATTTACTAAAAAAACAAGTTCTAAAACTAACATCCATCCATCCGTCTATCTATACAAAGCATTAATAAAAAACCTAGTTTAATCCATCTGTCTATCCATCTATCTATCGAAGCATTACAAAAAAACCTAATTTCATCGACCCATATATATGAACACCTAGGGTTACATATATCTACATTCTATTGTACTCAAAAAACCAATTTAGTGCTCTAATGATGAAATTGGCTCATATATATGAACATCTATGGTTCATATATATGAGCAAAATTAGTAAAAAAAATCTGAACATATTGCATTTGCTAAATACTATTAGGAGCCCCTCCATGTCGAGGAGGGATAGGGTCGGATGGAGGGAGGGATGGACGAGGGTGATACGTCTCCGTCGTATGACTAATTTTTGATTATTTCATGCCAATATTACACAACTTTCACATTCTTTTGCCAATATTTTATATGATTTATTGGACTAACCTATTACTCCAGTGCCCAGTGCCAGTTCCTATTTTTGCATGTTTTTATTTCATAGAATATCCATATCAAATGAAGTCCAAACGCGATAAAAATGTATGGAGATTTATTTTGAAAAATATGTGATTTTTGTGAGGTGGAAACAACGCAAACGGGGGCCCACAGCCACCACAAGACACCTGGGCGCGCCAGGAAGCCCAGGCACGTGGTGGTGTGGTGTGCCCAGCACGAACGTCGGTTGGAGATCTACTTTGGGTGCAAGGAAGCTTATATCAAGGAAAAAGTCATGTTAAAATCTCAGCGCAATCAGAGTTATAGATCTCCAGGAATATAAGAGACGGTTTTCGGCCAGAAAACAGGAACGTGAAACAGAAGAGAACCAAGAGGGAAATCCAATCTCGGAGGGGATCCCGCCCCTCCGCCGCCATGGAGGCCATGGACTAGAGGGGGAACTCTCCGCCCATCTAGGGGGAGGCCAAGGAAAAACAAGGAGGGGGCTCTCTCCCCCTCTCTCCCGGTGGCACCGGAGTGCCGCCGGGGCAAGGATTGTGACAGCGATCTACATCAACAACCTTGCTACGATCAAAACCAACTCTCTCCCCCTCTATGAAGCGGTGTAACACCCCTTCTCCCTGTTGTAATCTCTACTTAAACATGGTTCTCAACACTATATATTATTTCCCAATGATCTATGGCTATCTTATGATGTTTGAGTAGATCCGTTTTGTCCCATAGGTTAATCGTGATCTTGGTTTGTATGAGTGTATATTTTATTATGGTGTTGTCCTACAGTGCCCTCCATGTCATGAAAATGTGAGGAATCCCTGCTGTAGGGTATTGCAATATGTTCATAATTCACTTATAGTGGGTGGCTTGAGAGACAGAATACACAGACCTGAGTAAGTGGGCTATTGCGTATGGAAGTAAAGAGAACTTGATACTTAATGCTATGGTTGGGTTTTACCTTAAGGATCTTTGGTAGTTGCGGATGCTTGCTAGAGTTCCAATCATAAGTGCATTGATCCAAGTAGAGAATGTATGTTAGCTCATGCCTCTCCCTCATATAAAATTGCAGGAATGAATACCGGTCTAGTTATCGATTGCCTAGGGACAAATGACTTTCTTGTTGACAAAAGCTATATAGTTTTATTACTTTGTAATTTATTCGTAGTTTTATTCTTGTAAACTACTTCTAGTTTTATTCTTGTTCTAGGTAAAGCTGACTTCAAGTGTGCGTAGAGTTGTATAGTTGATCGATAGAACTTGAGGGAATATTTCTTCTATCTTTAGAACCTCGTTGGGTTCGACATTCTTATTTATCAAAAAAGACTACAAATGATCCCCTACACTTATGGGTTATAAAGACCTTTTTATGGTGCCATTGCCGGGGAGCAAGAGCGTGGGGTGAATATTCTCGCGTGTGCTTGTTTGCTTTATCGCTAAGTAGTTTTTATTTTTTGTTCTGACTTGTTCTCTATCTTTAGTTATGGATATGGAACATGAAACACCAAAAACATTAGTTGTACTAGCTACTCATGGAGATGGTGAACTGAGGGAGTCCTGGACTAACGGGTCCTCAGGCGTCCAGCTTGTTAGCCATGGGCCAGACTGATGGGCTGTGAAGATACAAAGACCGGAGACTGCACCCGTGTCCGGATGGGACTCTCCTTGGCGTGGAAGGCAAGCTTGGCGACCGGATATATAGATTCCTTTCTTTGTAACCGACCTTGTCTAACCCTAGATTCTCCTGGTGCTTATATAAACCGGAGGACTTAGTCTGGTAAAGATACTCATTACCCTAGTCATACAGGCTAGACTTCTAGGGTTTAGCCATTACGATCTCGTGGTAGATCAACTTTTGTAATACTCATATTCATCAAGATCAATCAAGCAGTACATAGGGTATTACCTCCCTAGAGAGGGCCCGAACCTGGGTAAAACATTGTGTCCCCTGTCTCCTGTTACCATCGACCTTAGACGCACAGTTCGGGACCCCCTACCCAAGATCCGCCGGGTTTGACACTGACATTAGTGATTTCATTGAGAGTTCCACTATGCTGTCGCCAAAAGGTTTGATGTCCCTTTCAATCGTCAATAATGACGCGGTCCATGGAGAAACTTTCCTCCCCGAGCAATTCTTTGTGTTCGGCGGCTTCGCACTGCGGGCCAATTCGTTCAGCCATCTGGAACAGATCGAAAGCTACACCCCTAGCCATCAGGTCAGATTTGGGAGCTTGAACTACGTTGCGGACATCCGTGGATACTTGATCTTCGTCGGATTTGAGACCATGGTAGCTGCTCCTGGTCACCCCGATGATAATGACCTAAATCTGTCATCGGACCGCATCCAGGAGATTACTCCTGTAACCGCTCTAGCCTTAGATCCAGAGCAGACTGCGCTGTCCAAGGACGGGAGGATCAACCCCACCACGGAGGCCATAGATTCCACAGTGTTGGAGCCGCACATAGATTTGACCTCTCACGACGTCTTTGTCACCGGAACTCCGGACTCGTCTCCGGCCGTAAGTTCAGAACCGCGTGAGCCCGCGAATGCCGAACTTGATCGTTTATCGATCTTTGAATTCAGCTCCGTAGACATCTTCCAGCACTCGCCTTTGGGCGATGTGCTAAACTCATTAAAGAACCTGTCCTTGGCGGAGGACTCACAGCCGAACTATATCCGGTTCGAACTAGGGGCTGACAGTGGAGAATTTTGCTTCCCACCCGGCACCCACTTCATAGCCATGATCGAGGATTTGACCGACACACTTGGTTACGACTCCGAGGACATCGACGGTATGGACGATGATGCCGGAGAAGAAGAGGCCCAGAACCCGCCATTCAGCAGAAGCTGGACGGCCACTTCCTGATACATCTCCGTCGTATCTACTTTTCCAAACACTTTTGCCCTTGTTTTGCACTCTAACTTGCATGATTTGAATGGAACTAACCCGGACTTACGCTGTTTTCAGCAGAATTGCCATGGTGTTATTTTTGTGCAGAAATAAAAGTTCTCGAAATGACCTGAAAATCAACGGAGAATTATTTTGGAATATATAAAAAATACTGGAAGGAAGATCCACATCAGGGGGGCCTCCACCTTTCCACGAGGGTGGGGACGCGCCCCCTGCCTCATGGGCCCCCTGACGCTCCGTCGGCCTCAACCTTGACTCCATATATTCACTTTCGAGGAGAAAAAAATCAGGGAGAAGGATTCATCGCGTTTTACGATACAGAGCCGTCGCCAAGCCTTAACCTCTCTCGCGAGGGCTGATCTGGAGTCCGTTTGGGGCTCCGGAGAGGGGAATCCATCGCCATCGTCATCATCAACCTTCCTCCATCACCAATTTCATGATGCTCACCGCCGTGCGTGAGTAATTCCATCGTAGGCTTGCTGGACGGTGATGGGTTGGATGAGATTTATCATGTAATCGAGTTAGTTTTATTAGGGTTTGCTCCCTAGTATCCACTATGTTCTGAGATTGATGTTGTTGTGACTTTGCGATGCTTAATGCTTGTCATTAGGGCCCGAGTGCCATGATTTCAGATCTGAACCTATTATGTTTTCATCAATATATGAGAGTTCTTGATCCTATCTTGCAAGTCTATAGTCACCTACTATGTATTATGATCCGGCAACCCCGAAGTGACAATAGTTGGGACTACTCCCGGTGATGACCGTAGTTTGAGGAGTTCATGTATTCACTAAGTGTTAATGCTTTGGTCCGGTACTCTATTAAAAGGAGGCCTTAATATCCCTTAGTTTCCAATAGGACCCCGCTGCCACGGGAGGGTAGGACAAAAGATGTCATGCAAGTTCTTTTCCATAAGCACGTATGACTATATTCGGAATACATGCCTACATTACATTGATGAACTGGAGCTAGTTCTGTGTCATCCTAGCTTATGACAGTTACATGATCGATCGCATCCGGCATAATTCTCTATCACTGATCCATTGCCTACGAGCTTTCCATATATTTTTCTTCGCTTATTTACTTTTCCGTTGCTACTATTACAATCACTATAAAACACGAAAAATACTACTTTTGCTACCGTTACCTTTTACCACCGTTACCACTACTATCATATTATTTTGCTACTAAATACCTTGCTGCAGATATTATGTTTCTAGGTGTGGTTGAGTTGACAACTCAGCTGCTAATACTTGAGAATATTCTTTGGCTCCCCTTGTGTCGAATCAATCAATAGGTTGAACACTCTACCCTCGAAAATTGTTGTGATCCCCTATACTTGTGGGTTATCAAGACTATTTTCTGGCACCGTTGCCGGGGAGCATAGCTCTATTCTTTGAGTCACTTGGGATTTATATCTGCTTATCATTATGAAGAACTTGAAACATCCAAGAACCAAGATTTATCCCTCAACTACGAGGGTAGGTAAGAAGCTGCCATCTAGCTCTGCACTTGATTCACCTTCTGTTTTGAGTAAGCTTGCGACACCTAAACCTGCTTCTGCTATTAATTCTGATATGTCGCATGTTATTCACGATGCCACTTCTGCTTTGCATGATACTTATGATGAAACTACTTATATGCTTTATACTACTGTGCCACTTGGTTAATTTCTTGATGAACAACTTGCTAGGGCTAGAGAGAATGAAATTATTGAAACTGATAATATTGATGAAAGTGATGATGAATATTCTCCCCTAGATATGAATTGTGTGTTGTTCCTGAGGGTTATGTTATGGATGAAGAAACTGCTAGAGACTTTCTAGCTTGCAATGATAGGAGTGATCTTAAGAAACTTTTAGCTAAGCTGAAACAAAAAACTTTGAATGCTAGAATGAAATATGATCCTGCTTATGCTACTTCACCTATCTTTGTTACTAATAAGGATTATGATTTCTCTGTTGATCCTGAGATAATTACTTTAGTTGAATCTGATCCTTTTTATGGCTATGAATCTAAAACTAATTTAGCGCATCTTACTAAATTAAATGATAGAGCCACCCTGTTCACTAATGATGAGAAAACTCGCTATTACTATATCCTTAAATTATTTCCGTTCTCATTAAAAGGTGATGCTATGATATGGTTTAATTCTATTAATCCTGGTTGTGTGCGTAGTCCCCAGGATATGATTTATTACTTCTCTGCTAAATATTTCCCCGCTCATAAGAAACAAGCTGCTTTAAGGGAAATATATAATTTTGTGCAAATTGAAGAAGAGAGTCTCCCACAAGCTTGGGGGAGGCTTCTCTAATTACTTAATTCTTTGCCTGATCATCCTCTCAAGAAAAATGAAATACTTGATATCTTTTATAATGTACTAACTGATGCTTCTAGAGATTACCTGGATAGTTGTGCTGGTTGTGTTTTCAGGGAAAGAACTGTTGATGAAGCTGAAATTCTATTGAATAATATGTTGACTAATGAAAATAATTGGACACATCCTGATCCAAACCCTGATCCAATTCCTAAACCAACTCCAGAGCCAACTCCGAAGAAAAGGGGTATTCTATTTCTCAGTCCTGAAGATATGCAAGAGGCAATGAAGTCTACGAAAGAAAAAGGTACTAAAGTTGAAGATGTTAAGAATTTACCTCATATTGAATAAATACATGGTATTAATTTACCGCCTGTTGAAGAAATACATGGTCTTGATAACCCGACACAGGTAGTAAAGGTCAATTCTCTCTATAGATATGATAAAGCTAAAATACCTCCTACCGAGTTTGCTAGCCAATGCTTAGATGAGTTTGATAACTTTATGGTTAAGCAAGAAGATTATAATGCTTATATTGGTAGACAATTGAAACATAATGCTTATATGATTGAACACTTGAGTGATTATATGGCTAATGTTAAAGGTGAACTAAAACTTATTAGTAAACATGCTTCTATGGTTACCACTCAAGTAGAACAAGTACTTAAAGCTCAAAATGATTTGATCAATGAATTAAATAGTAAGAAAAATCGTAATGTTGTTATAGTTATGACTAGAGGTGGTAAAATGACTTAGGACCCTCTATATCCTGAGGGAATCCTAAGAGAATTGAGCAAGATTCTCAGAGAAATAGTATTGATGCACCTAGTCCTTCTAAGAGAAAGAAAAAGAAAAATGATAGGACTTTGCATGCTTCTAGTGAACCTGTTGATGACACACCTGAGAATCCCAATGATATTTCTATTTCTGATGCTGAAACACAATCTGGTAATGAGCATGAACCTAGTGATAATGTTAATAATGATGTTCATGTTGATGCTCAACCTAGTAATGACAATGAAGTAGACATTGAACCTGCTGTTGATCTTGATAACCCACAATCAAAGAATCAACGTTATGATAAGAGAGACTTTGTTGCTAGGAAGCACAGTAAAGAAAGGGAACCATGGGTTCAGAAACCCATTCCTTTTCTTCCTAAACCATCCAAGAAAAAGGATGATGAGGATTTTAAGCACTTTGCTGAAATGATTAGACCTATCTTCTTGTGTATGCTTTTGACCTGATATGCTTAAAATGAATCCTTATGCTAAGTACATGAAAGATATTGTTACTAATAAAAGAAATATACCGGAAGCTGAAATTTCCACCATGCTTCCTAATTATACTTTTAAAGGTGGAATACCTAAGAAACTAGGAGATCCCGGAGTACCAACTATACCATGCTCCATTAAAAGAAACTATGTTAAAACTGCTTTATGTGATCTTAGAGCCGGTGTTAGTGTTATGCCTCTCTCTTTATATCGAAGACATGACTTGAATAAGTTGACACCTACTGAAATATCTTTGCAAATGGCTGACAAATCAACTGCTATACCTGTTGGTATTTGTGAGGATGTGCCTGTTATGGTTGCAAACGTTCCTATTTTAACGGACTTTGTTATTCTTGATATTCCCGAGGACGATAGTATGTCTATTATTCTTGGAAGACCCTTTTTGAATACTGCAGGGGCTGTTATTGATTGCACCAAAAGCAATGTCACTTCTCATGTTAATGGTAATGAGCATACGGTACGCTTTCCAAGGAAACAACCTCAAGTCCATAGTATCAATTCTATTGGAAAATTTTCAACAATTACTATTGGAGGTTTTGAATTTCCTCTTCCTACTATCAATAAGAAATATGACATTCTTATTGTTGGGGACATGCATAGCCCCGTTGAGGTAACCTAGTGTTATTCGAAAATTCTCTGGTTCCATGTTATTCGGAATGAGTTTGTTAACAAGACCTGATCAACCTTGTTAGTGGATTCCTTTTGATGAGCATGTGATGGGTGAATTTAGAAACCGCAACTCTCTATACCCTCTTTTTACTTTCTGTTATTTATATTAAATAAAGCAAAAATAATATTTTCCTGTCCGTTTTTTGAATTATCCATGCAATAAAAAATACCCCAAAAATAAAAGTTCTCCAAATGCCCTGAAATTTAAATATGATTTTTTCTAGAATATTTGAGAATATCTGGCACTAGGAACACAGCAGGGGGAGCAAGCACCTGGCCAAGAGGGTCCAGGGCACGCCCACCCCCTGGGCGCGCCCCCTGCCTCGCGGGCCCACGGTGGCTCCCCTCCACTTATTCCAGCTACCACACATCCCTTCTTCCTCCCAAAAACATCACTAGCCAGCTCAAACCCGAGCCCAAGCTCATCTTGCTGCCATTTTCGATCTCCTTGCTCAAAGCTCCATTCACAAAACTTCTTTGGGGGATTGTTCTTTGGTATTTGACTCCTCCAATGGTCCAATTAGTTTTTGTTCTAGTGCTTTATTCATTGTATATTTTTGCTTCTTAGGTGACCTTGTTCTTGAGCTTGCATGTCAAATTTATGTGGTCAAAAGTAGTTTTGATGCATGATATTGTCTCTAGGCACTTGTAGGAGTAGTTGCTATCAATTTTGTTGAGCTTGGTTCACTTTTATTTTGAAGTTACTAAAAATTTCAGATATTTTCAGAAAAGGATGAAGAGATTTTTGAGGGGCTCATCGAGCCGAAGTTCGAAGGATAAACAAAGTGAAGAGAACAAGAAGCCCAAGTATAATCTCCATTGCACCATGGAGGTTCGGCCGTGTGAATGGCCTTGTGATGATTTCTTGAGAGCAGTCGGGATTTATGATGATTTCTATGAACTGGCTGAGAATGCAGGCCTCACCGCCTTCCTCCATGACCAACGCGAATAGTATCTCTTACTCATCAATATCTTTGTGCAAAACTTTCATTTCCATGCTAGGAGCTCACCACCTACGGTGGAATTTTATTTATATGATGAGCATAAGGAGATGTCACTTCGTGATTTTTGTCGGGTTTGTTTGATACATTTTGAGGGCAGCGTAGATCATGAGGATGTGGAAGGGTTTATTGATACAATTGCTGTAGGGGAAATGATGAAAGTTTCCGATGCAAGAATTATTAGCATACATTTTCCTGTTTTACGTTACTTCGCAATATTTGCTAGTAGATGCTTAATTGGTCGTGGAAACTGTGGCAACCTTAGTGCCCCTGATATTGTTATTTTGTGCCATGCCTTGTTCTGTGATGACACATTTAGTATGTGCGCTATTGTTGTAAAGCGGTTAAATCTTAACCTTACTAAGGGCCCCGTCCTTGGAGGCATCTTCGCCTCACGCCTCGCTGCACACTTTAACATACCTATTAGGCATTATGAGAAGGAAGAGAAGTTGTTGCGTCCTGTTTTTCTAGACTATAAGAGTATGGTAGCACAAGATTTTATTGTTAAGAATAAGGAAAAGATGCTTAAGTACAAGCTGATATTTGATAAAAATCACCCTGAGACTATTACTTTGCCTGCTCCTTCCATGTTTGACTTATCTGCAGGCAAGTACTTGTTCCACCGGAGGCTATTCACGCCTACCGAAACCCCACACCAACTACAGAGCCACAGCCGGAACCACAATTTGATCCTCACCGGCAGTCTGTTTATCAGTGGAATCCGGAGGAGATTGCCAACTAGTGGCACTAGGGGGATCCTTCTCAGTACAACCCCAACTATTACTTTGGATATCCGCCAGGCCAGCCGTGGCCTAGACCAACTTAGGCCAAAAGCCTAAGCTTGGTGGAGTATGTATTTCTCACTCACATTACATTCATGTTGACACACTCATTGCTAGTTGTCGGTCCTCATACTTTTTCATTATATCATCCATGCTAGTTTATTTTCCTTTTTATGCTTTCTTCTTGTGTGTTTAATAAACCTTAAGAAAAACAAAAAAATAGTTGTATCTTTTAGCTAGTTTACTTTCCATGCTTGTAGTTGTAACTAAAAAGAAAACCCAACATGATTTCTCGTTCTTCTTTTGCTTCTTTGGAGCTTTCCCGTGTAAATAGCTTTATTTCTTTTCTTGCTCTTTGGGGGTCGAGAGGAGAAGATCATAATGAAAATGTTGAGTGGCTCTTATATGCATTATTATTGATCTGACAAAAGAGCCCTTATTACCTTGTCTTCTCTCTTGAATTGAATGCTTGCAGAATCCAGCTTAGTCCAATGCACGTGCACTATTATTATTTTCCACACTATTTGGTCGTGCAAGTGAAAGGCAATAATGACGATATATGATGAACTTATTGAGATGAGAAAAGCTGGTATGAACTCGACCTCTCTTGTTTTTGTAAATATGAATAGTTCATCGTTCTTGATTCAGCCTATTATGAATAAACATGTTTGCAATGACAATTAGAGATTATAGTTGCTTATGCCATGCTTAATTAGCTAGGAGTTTATAATGGCTTACCTTGGGTGGCAACATGCTATTAAAATGATTGTGATGTGGTATGATAGGGTGGTATCCTCTTTTGAACGATTCGAGTGGCTTGACTTGGCACATGTTCACGCATGTAGTTGAAATAAAATCAACATAGCCTCTACGATGTTTATTTTCATGGTGCATTATATCCTACTCATGATTGCATTCGGTGTTGATTAATTTTAATGCAAGTTCATGACTGTTGTCGCTCTCTAGCTGGTTGCTTCCCAGTCTTTCGCTAGCCTTCACCTGTACTAAGAGGGAATACTGCTTGTGCATCCAATTCCATAAACCCCAAAGTTGTTCCATATGAGTCCACCATACCTACCTATATACGGCATCTACCTGCCGTTCCAAGTAAATTTGTATGTCCCAAACTCTAAACCTTCAAATAAACATTATGTTTTGTATGCTCGAACAGCTCATGTATCAACTAGGGTTGTCTGTATCTTCCATGCTAGGCGGGTTATTCTCAAGAGGAGTGGACTCCGCTCGTCACTCACGAGAAAAGGGCTGGTCACCGGGATGCCCAGTCCCATGCTTTATGCAAATCAAATCAAAATAACTGCAAACAAAACTCCCCCGGGACTCTTATTAGTTGGAGGCACTCGTTTTTTCGAGCAAGCCATGGATTGATGCTTGTTGGTGGAGGGGGAGTATAAACTTTACCATTCTGTTTGGGAACCGCCTATAATGTGTGTGGCATGGAAGATATCAAGATCTCTCAGTTGTTATGTTGACAATGAAAGTATACCGCTCAAAATATTATTCATATCTATTTCAAAACCGAGCTCTAGGACCTCTACAAATCCCTGCTTCCCTCTGCGAAGGACCTATCTATTTACTTCTATACTGAGTCATCACCCTCTTATTAAAAAGCACCAGTTGGAGAGCACCACTGTCATTTGCATCCATTACTGTTAGTTTACATTGAGTATGACTTGACTGGATCTCTTTTACCATGAATTACAATGTCTAGTTAGTCCTTGATCTTTAAAGGTGCTCTGCATTTATGTTTTGCGGTCTCAGAAAGGGCTAGCAAGATACCATCTTGTTATATCATATCATGATTGTTTTGAGAAAGTGTTGTCATCCGAGATTTACTATTATTGCTCGCTAGTTGATTATGCCATTGATATGAGTAAACATGAGACCTAAATGTTATTGTGAATATGGTTAGTTCATAATCTTTGCTGAAAACTTGAATGCTTGCTTTACATATTTACAACAACAAGAGCAAACAGAGTTTGTAAAAGTTTTTCTTTATCACCTTCAGTTTATCAACTGAATTGCTTGAGGACAAGCAAAGGTTTAAGCTTGGGGGAGTTGATACGTCTCTGTCGTATCTACTTTTCCAAACACTTTTGCCCTTATTTTGGACTCTAACTTGCATGATTTGAATGGAACTAACCCGGACTGACACTATTTTTAGCAGAATTGCCATGGTGTTACTTTTGTGCAGAAATAAAAGTTCTCGAAATGACCTGGAAATCAACGGAGAAATATTTTGGAATATATAAAAAATACTGTAAGGAAGATCCACGTCAGGGGGGCCTCCACCTGTCCACCAGGGTGGGGGCGCGCCTGCCCCCCCTAGGCGTGCCCCCCTGCCTTGTGGGCCCCCTGACGCTCCACCAACCTCAATCTTGACTCCATATATTCACTTTCGGGGAGAAAAAATTAGGGACAAGGATTCATCGCGTTTTACGATACGGAGCCGCCGCCAAGCCCTAAACTCTCTTGGGAGGGCTGATCTGGAGTCCGTTCGGGGCTCTGGAGAGGGGAATCCGTCGCCATCGTCATCACCAACCTTCCTCCATCACCAATTTCATGATGCTTACCACTGTGCGTGAGTAGTTCCATCATAGGCGTGCTGGAAGGTGATGGGTTGGATGAGATTTATCATGTAATCGAGTTAGTTTTGTTAGGGTTTCACTACTAGGGAAAACCCTAGTAGCAGCGCAAGTTTTGAGGCTATCAGCAGCGCGAGCGGCCGCACTACCAATAAGGCGCTACAGCTAACTCTTAGTAGTAGCGCTGTCTATACCCGCGCTACTACTATTGACTCTATCAGTAGCGCTTTTTCGGAACGCGCAACTATTAGTTAGCTGTAGCGATTTCCTAGCCCCGCTCTACTGCTATATCTTTCACCATTACCACCCCGTTTCAGCTTCAATAAACTGTAATTTCAAGATACTAGGTACTACTAGATATCAATTTCATAAATCCATAAAGCATTATAGGTACTAGGTAGTATTCCCTCGGTTCCAAATTACTCATCATGGTTTTAGTTCAAATTTGAACTAAAACCACGATGAGTAATTTGGAACGGAGTGAGTACTAGATAAAAATTTCATATAGACTCAACATGCATCCTCAAGCAGTACTAGGTGATATCAACGATGATCATCATATGTAGTTCTAGATGATATCGACGACGATCATCATATGTAGTTCTATGTGATATCAACAACAATCATCATATGTAGTTCTAGATGATATAGCCACACACACATATATAGTTCTAGATGATATCGACGACGATCATTATCCTCAAGCCTGGGCGGTGGGTGTTCCTGATAGTAATTAGGATGGCCTGTCCAACACGAAGATTCTTGCCAACGAGGAATCTCTTCCACCCAACTGAGTTTAAGTGTGTGCGACCGTCTGTGTCCATGCGGTAAGTACAGGTGGTGACGGAGCCCCTTGCGGTAAGGCGTAGTCCAGCTGAGCCTTCTTCATCAGGCTCGATACCACAACTCACAGATAGGTTCTTTGGCAATTTCTGAATAAGAAAAACATATCAATTAATAAATAGCTTCGCACATAGTCTTGCAAATATATTTCTATTAAGTCTAGATTTCTACACTATCAAAAGACACAGTACTACGCATTTGTACTAATTAATCATGAATTCTACTAATAAGTATATATGGATTATCTACACTATTAATAGTTCCTTGGATTCTACACTAATAAGCATGTGACCAGACTCTACACTAAATCATATCATCGACTAGATTCCACAAAGCATATCATTGGACTCTACACTAAGCTTATCATCGGATTCACTAAGCATATCATCGGATAATTTGCATTTGTAAATATAACAATAAAGCATATATATATATCATCAAATTACTACAGTCAGTATAACATACCATTTCATATCGATTGACCATGGTACTTGTCAAGCGCGTCATGAATGCCACCCCGACAAAGTCATCACGTGGCGGAATTATGTCCCATAGGTTGCACACCTCCTCCTCGCTTAGCCTCATTCTTTGAGCTAAAATGGCTTCATGAAGTGGGTTCTCATCATCTTCATCGAGTGGGTCCTCATTATATTCATCATCTTCATCATCTTCGTCATCTTAATCATCTTCGTCATCTTCATCATCTTCCACCAGGTTGAGATAAATGACAGCCAGCTTGGGTCTTTGTTCTCTGAAGGAGAAGATGATCAACTCACCGCCAGTAAGACGCATGTGGGCGAGAAAACAGACCGATCCATCTCCTCAAATATGTGACATATTGCGTCCTTTCTCGACCTCCATAGTGTACGCCCCCCCAGGAGCCTCAAATGTCACAGTGTCTCCTGTCAGCTTGTTGAATTTCAACCTCACATTGCATGGGACGATCTATGTAAAAAAAGCAAAATGACACAATGCAGTAATGCCAACACTAAAAATAAAATAGTTGTTACATTTCATCTAATTTGTTACCGTCGCATGACGAAAATTCGCCTGGAAGTAGATGCCGAACAGCTTGCCAGTTGCAAGGCTGCTGGCGCACCTTGACTTGCACAGTTGACATAGTGGTGGTGGCGGCGGCACCATTTTCCTAAAGCAATATGAGCAAAGGACAAATGATCCTCTTCACAGGAAAGAAAGCAGTAGCATGTGATATTTTTGGTTCTTCTGCGAGAAGCAATTTTATGGACAATTATAAGGGTAACAAATAAGGGTACCACCTGCCAAGACATTTCATCTATTTTGGCCCCTATTGCCTAAGATAATTGATTAAAAAAACAAGTGGCAAATTTAACTAAATTGGCACCTACATTTTGCCAAAAAATAACTTATTACAAAAAAGCATCTACCTATCCATGTACACAAAAAATAACAATAAAATGGTGCATACTAAATCACCTAAATCAACTAGCTTACTAAATCCACTAGCATACTAAATCAACTAAATCAAAATGATCTAAATCAACTAGCCTACTAAATCTACTAAATCAACTAGCCTACTAAATCAACTAAATCAAAATGTTCTAAATCAACTAAATCAACTAGCCTACTAAATCAACTAAATCAAAATGTTCTAAATCAACTAGCCTATTAAATCAACTAAATCAAAATGTTGCATATGAACTAGCCTACTAAATTAAAATGTAGCAGGGAGGAGGGAGAAGAGAGTAGGACGAAGGAGAAAGGCGGAGCGAGGAGGGGCCGGCCGGCGGCGAGTCGAGGGAGGACGGAGGAGGAGGGCGGTACCGAGACCAGCGAGGAGGAGTTGACAGCAGCACAGAGGGAAGAGGGGTAGGCGACGACGGCTGGCGGGGGCGACGGCGGCCGGCGGGGGAGGACCGGCGCACGGGGGCGTTGAGGGGGAGTGAGTGTGAGTGTGGATCGGATAAAGGAGAGCATGGGGGCCAGGTTGGAGATAGCTAGTTTTAGTAGTAGCACTCTAAAGGCAAATGCGCTACTGCTAAACTACCTAGCGGTAGCGCGGTCCAAATAAAAGCGTTGCTGCTAGAACTAGCTTCGCGGCGGGGTCGTGGGAATTATAGCAGTAGCGCGGCTTAGAGGAGGCGCGCTGCTGCTACGTCTATTTCAGCAGCGAGTACTTCCTGAGCGCGCTATTGCTACATTGCAGCAGCGCCTTATTTTAAAACTCGCTGCTGGTAAGATCCTGTGTATAAGCTTTTCCCTAGTAGTGTTTGATCCCTAGTATCCACTATATTCTAAGATTGATGTTGCTATGACTTTGCTATGCTTAATGCCTGTCACTAGGGCCCGAGTGCCATGATTTCAGATCTGAACCTATTATGTTTTCATCAATATATGAGAGTTCTTGATCCTATCTTGCAAGTCTATAGTCACCTACTATGTGTTATGATCCGGCAACCCCGAAGTGACAATAGTCGGGACCACTCCCGGTGATGGCCGTAGTTTGAGGAGTTCATGTATTCACTATGTGTTAATGCTTTATATCCCTTAGTTTCCAATAGGACCCCCCTGCCACGGGAGGGTAGGACAAAAGATGTCATGCAAGTTCTTTTCCATTAGCACGTACGACTATATTCGGAATACATGCCTACATTACATTGATCAACTGGAGCTAGTTCTGTGTCACCCTAGCTTATGACTGTTACATGATCGATCGCATCCGGCATAATTCTCTATCACCGATCCATTGCCTATGAGATTTCCATATATTTTTCTTCGCTTATTTACTTTTCCGTTGCTACTGTTACAATCACTATAAAACACCAAAATTATTACTTTTTCTACCGTTACCTTTTACCACCGTTACCACTACTATCATATTATTTTGCTACTAAATACCTTGCTACAGATATTAAGTTTCCAGGTGTGGCTGAATTGACAACTCAGCTGCTAACACTTGAGAATATTCTTTGGCTCCCCTTGTGTCGAATCAATAAATTTTGGTTGAATACTCTACCCTCGAAAACTGTTGCGATCCCCTATACTTGTGGGTTATCACTTCCTCGTATGATGTATAAATGGTGGATGCACCAAAGGAGAACAGCGGCGATGACAAGGAAGATCCAGTTGAGGATAAACCTTCTGAAATACAATCCAAGCGTCAGCGTCAGCGGCACCTCTCTAAGTCACGCCGCAGTAAAGACAGCAACACCGGCACAGGAGAAGGTAACACTGCAGAAGGTGCCGAAGATAACGAAGACCCCGTTGAAACAGCTAATGAACAAGACAAATGGGAAGATGGGCAGGTTAGCCTTGGTAAACAGTCCACGCATGAAGACTCGGAGGACAAAAGTTATCTTCCGCTCTCCGAGGATGAGGTGAGCTTCGGCACCGACGATTTCATCGTGCCCGAGGAACCTATTGAGCAGGAGCGCTTCAAGCGCTAGCTAATAGCCACTGCAAGGAGCCTGAAAAAGAAGAAGTAACAGCTTCAAGTTGATCAAGATCTGCTCAATGATAAATGGACCGATGTCCTAGCAGCCGAAGAAATACGGCTTCAAGTGCCCAACCAAAAGTTACCCAAAGCACAACTTGCTACCTCAATTTGACGAGGAGGCACCAGAATACATACCACCATAGTACAATGCATCTGACCGACCACCACGTGGTCGGGACAAAATGGTAACGCATGCCGAACACCACCCCCCCCCCCGCCTCATCGCACAGGTAGGGGTAAATTAGCCAACGGCCATACATATGACCTCCGGAAAAACCTGAACAATAAAGCAGGACACACCAGATCAATCTACGAATCTCGAGGATGTTCCTCGACACGCGACGATGGTCACCTATTCGGTCTTGACAAACTTAGTCATGCGTGGGCTGAAAACCGCAGACGGGCTCCATCAGAGCTACGTCGCGATCTGGGTGAAGGAGTTCATTACCGACCTCAGAGTCATTCCCAATGTGTCGGGCCCGATGACTCTCTTCTGTGACAACACTTGAGCTATTGCCCTTGCCAAGGAGCCCAGGTTTCATAGGAAGACCAGGCATATCAAGCGTCGCTTCAATTCCATTCGTGAAAGTGTTCAAAATGGAGACATAGATATTTGTAAAGTACATACGGACCTGAATGTAGCGGGTCCGTTGACTAAACCTCTCCCTAGAGCAAAACATGATCAACACCAGAACTCTATGGGTGTTCGATTCATCACAATGTAACTAGACTATTGACTCTAGTGCAAGTGGGAGACTGTTGGAAATATGCCCTAGAGGCAATAATAAAATGGTTATCACTATATTTCCTTGTTCAAGATAATTGTCTATTGTTCACACTATAATTGTGTTATCCGGAAATCATAATACATGTGTGAATACATAGACCACAACATGTCCCTAGTGAGCCTCTAGTTGACTAGCTCGTTGATCAAAAGATAGTCATGGTTTCCTGACTACGGACATTAGATGTCATTGATAACAGGATCACATCATTAGGAGAATGATGTGATGGACAAGACCCAATCCTAAGCATAGCTCAAAGATCGTGTAGTTCATTTGCTATAGCTTTTCCGAATGTCAAGTATCATCTCCTTAGACCATGAGATTGTGCAACTCCCGGATACCGTAGGAGTGCTTTGGGTGTGCCAAACGTGACAACGTAACTGGATGACTACAAAGGTGCACTACGGGTATCTCCGAAAGTGTCTGTTGGGTTGGCACGTATCGAGACTGGGATTTGTCACTTCGTATGACCGAGAGGTATCTCTGGGCCCACTCAGTAATGCATCATCATAATGAGCTCAATGTGACCAAGTGGTTGATCACGGGATCATGCATTGCGGTACGAGTAAAGTGACTTGCCGGTAACGAGATTGAACGAGGTATTGGGATACCGACGATCGAGTCTCGGGCAAGTAATGTACCGATTGACAAAGGGAATTGTATACGGGATTGATTGAATCCTCGACATCGTGGTTCATCCGATGAGATCCTCGAGGAGCATGTGGGAGCCAACATGGGTATCCAGATCCCGCTGTTGGTTATTGACCGGAGAGTCATCTTGGTCATGTCTGCGTGTCTCCCGAACCCGTAGGGTCTTCACACTTAAGGTTCGGTGATGCTAGGGTTGTAGAGATATTAGTACGTGGTAACCAGAAAGTTGTTCGGAGTCCCGGATGAGATCCCGGACATCACGAGGAGTTCCGGAATGGTCCGGAGGTGAAGAATTATATATAGGAAGTCCAGTTTCGGCTATCGGGAAAGTTTCGGGGGTCACCGGTATTGTACCAGGACCATCGGAAGGGTCCCGGGGGTCCATCCGGTGGGGCCACCTATCCCGGAGGGCCCCATGGGCTGAAGTGGGAGGGGAACCAGCCCCTAGTGGGCTGGTGCGCCCCTTGGGCCTAGGGTTGGAAACCCTAGGGGTGGGGGCGCCCCACTTGGCTTGGGGGGCAAGCCACCCCCCTTGGCTGCCGCCCCCCTTGGAGATCCCATCTCCTAGGAACGGCGCCCCCCTAGGGGTCCTATATATAGTGGGGGGGGGAGGGCAGCCGCACCCTAGCCCCTGGCGCCTCCCTCTCCCTCCCGTGACACCTCTCCCTCTCGCTGAGCTTGGCGAAGCCCTGCCGAGATCACCGCAGTTTCCACCACCACGCCGTCGTGTTGCTGGATCTCTATCAACCTCTCCTTCCCCCTTGCTGGATCAAGAAGGAGGAGACGTCTTCCCAACCGTACGTGTGTTGAACGCAGAGGTGTCGTCCGTTTGGCGCTAGGTCATCGGTGATTTGGATCACGACGAGTACGACTCCATCAACCCCGTTCTCTTGAACGCTTCCGCTCGCGATCTACAAGGGTATGTAGATGCACTCCCCTCTAACTCATTGCTAGATGACTCCATAGGTTGATCTTGGTGATGCGTAGAAAATTTTAAAATTCCGCTACGTTCCCCAACAGTGGCATCATGAGCCAGGTCTATGCGTAGTTTCTATGCACGAGTAGAACACAAAGCAGTTGTGGGCATCGATATTGTCAATTTACTTGCCATTAATAGTCTTATCTTGATTCGGCGGCATCATGGGATGAAGCAGCCCGGACCGACCTTACACGTACGCTTACGTGAGATTGGTTCCACCGACTAACATGCACTAGTTGCATAAGGTGGCTAGCGGGTGTCTGTCTCTCCCACTTTAGTCGGATCAGATTCGATGAAAAGGGTCCTTATGAAGGGTAAATAGAAATTGGCATATCACGTTGTGGTTTTGGCGTAGGTAAGAAACGTTCTTGCTAGAAACCTATAGCAGCCACGTAAAAACTTGCAACAACAATTAGAGGATGTCTAACTTGTTTTTGTAGCATGTGTCGTGTGATGTGATATGGCCAAAAGGATGTGATGAATGATATATGTGATGTATGAGATTGATCATGTTCTTGTAATAGGAATCACGACTTGCATGTCGATGAGTATGACAACCGGCAGGAGCCATAGGAGTTGTCTTAATTTATTTATGACCTGCATGTCCACATAAACGTCATGTAATTACTTTACTTTATTGCTAAAGTGTTAGCCATAGTAGTAGAAGTAATAGATGACGAGACAACTTCAAGAAGACACGATGATGGAGATCATGATGATGGAGATCATGGTGTCATGCCAGTGACAACGATGATCATGGACCCCCGAAGATGGAGATCAAAAGGAGCAAATGATATTGGCCATATCATGTCACTATTTGGTTGCATGTGATGTTTATCATGTTTTACATCTTATTTGCTTAGAACAACGATAGCTTAAATAAGATGAACCCTCATAATAATTTCAAGAAAGTGTTCCCCCTAACTGTGCACCGTTGCGAAGGTTCGTTGTTTCGAAGCACCATGTGATGATCGGGTGTGATAGATTCTAACGTTTGAATACAACGGGTGTAAGCCAGATTTACTCACGCAATACACTTAGGTTGACTTGACGAGCCTAGCATGTACAGACATGGCCTCGGAACACGGAAGACCGAAAGGTTGAGCATGAGTCGTATAGAAGATACGATCAACATGAAGATGTTCACCGATGTTGACTAGTCCTTCTCACGTGATGATCGAACACAGCCTAGTTGACTCGGATCATGTTTCACTTAGATGACTAGAGGGATGTCTATCTGAGTGGGAGTTCATTGAATAATTTGATTAGATGAACTTAATTATCATGAACTTAGTATAAAATCTTTACATTATGTCTTCTAGATCAAATGGCCCACGCTAATGTTGCCCTCAACTTCAACGTGTTCCTAGAGAAAACCAAGCTGAAAGATGATGGCAGCAACTATAGGGACTGGGTCCGGAACCTAAGGATCATCCTCATAGCTACCAAGCAAGATTATCTCCTAGAAGCACCGCTAGGTGACGCACCCATCCTAGAGAACCAAGACGTTATGAACGCTTGGCAGTCACATGCTGATGATTACTCCCTCGTTCAGTGCGGCATGCTTTACAGCTTAGAACCGGGGCTCCAAAAGAGATTTGAGCAACACGAAGCATATGAGATGTTCGAAGAGCTGAAAATGGTTTTCCAAGCTCATGCCTAGGTCGAGAGATATGAAGTCTCTGACAAATTCTTCAGTTGTAAGATGGAGGAAAATAGTTCTGTCAGTGAGCACATACTCAAAATGTCTGGGTTGCATAACCGCTTGACTCGGCTGGGAGTTAATCTCCCGGACGACGCGGTCATTGACAGAATCCTTCAGTCACTTCCACCGAGCTACAAGAGCTTTGTGATGAACTTCAATATGCAGGGATGGAAAAGACCATTCCTGAGGTATATTCAATGCTGAAATCAGCGGAGGTGGAGATCAAAAAGGAACATCAAGTGTTGATGGTTAATAAAACCACTAAGTTTAAGAAAGGCAAGGGTAAGAAGAAATTCAAGAAGGACGGCAAGGGGGTTGCCGCGCCCGGTAAGCAAGCTGCCGGGAAGAAGCCAAAGAATGGACCCAAGCCCGAGAGTGAGTGTTTTTATTGCAAGGGAAGTGGTCACTGGAAGCGGAACTGCCACAAATATTTAGCGGACAAGAAGGCCGGCAACACTGAAGGTATATGTGATATACATGTAATTGATGTGTACCTTACCAGTACTCGTAGTAGCTCCTGGGTATTTGATACCGGTGCGGTTGCTCACATTTGTAACTCAAAGTAGGAGCTGCGGAATAAGCGGAGACTGGCAAAGGACGAGGTGACGATGCGCGTCGGAATGGTTCCCAGGTCGATGTGATCGCCGTCTGCACGCTACCTCTACATTTACCTACGGAATTAGTTTTAAACCCCAATAATTGTTATTTAGTGCCAGCTTTGAGCATGAACATTGTATCAGGATCTCGTTTAATTCGAGATGGCTACTCATTTAAATCCGAGAATAATGGTTGTTCTATTTATATGAGAGATATGTTTTATGGTCATGCTCCGCTGGTGAATGGTTTATTCTTAATGAATCTCGACGTAATGTTACACATATTCATAGTGTGAATACCAAAAGATGTAAGGTTGATAATGATAGTCCCACATACTTGTGGCACTGCCGCCTTGGTCACATATGTGTCAAACGCATGAAGAAGCTCCATGCAGATGGACTTTTGGAGTCTCTTGATTACGAATCATTTGACACGTGCGAACCATGCCTCATGGGTAGAATGACCAAGACTCTGTTCTCAGGAAAAATGGAGCGAGCAACCAACTTATTGGAAATCATACATACTGATGTGTGCGGTCCAATGAGTGTTGAGGCTCACGGCGGCTATCGTTATGTTCTCACCCTCACTGATGACTTGAGTAGATATGGGTATGTCTACTTAATGAAACACAAGTCTGAGACCTTTGAAAAGTTCAAGGAATTTCAGAGTGATGTTGAGAATCAACGAGACAGAAAAATCAAGTTCTTGCGATCAGATCGTGGGGGAGAATACTTGAGTCACAAATTTGGCACGCACTTAAAGAAATGTGGAATAGTTTCACAACTCACGCCGCCTGGAACACCTCAGTGTAATGGTGTGTCCGAACATCGTAATCGCACTCTAATGGATATGGTGCGATCTATGATGTCTCTTACCGATCTACCGCTGTCATTTTGGGGCTATGCTTTAGAGACTGTCGCATTCACTTTAAATAGGGCTCCATTGAAATCCGTTGAGACGACACCGTATGAATTATGGTTTGGGAAGAAACCTAAGTTGTCATTTCTAAAAGTTTGGGGATGCGATGCTTATGTCAAGAAACTTCAACCTGAAAAGCTCGAACCCAACTCGGAAAAATGTGTCTTCATATGATACCCTAAAGAAACTATAGGGTATACCTTCTACCTCAGACCCGAAGGCAAGATCTTTGTTGCTAAGAATGGATCCTTTCTAGAGAAAGAGTTTCTCTCGAAAGAAGTAAGTGGGAGGAAAGTAGAACTTGATGAGGTATTGCCTCTTGAACCGGAGAGTGGCGCAGCTCAAGAAAATGTTCCTGAGGTGCCTGCACCGACTAGAGAGGAAGTTAATGATGATGATCATGAAACTTTAGATCAAGTTGTTACTCAACTTCATAGGTCCACAAGGACACGTTCCGCACCAGAGTGGTACGGCAACCCTGTCCTGGAAATCATGTTGTTAGACAATGGTGAAGCTTCAAACTATGAAGAAGCAATGGCGGGCCCAGATTCCGACAAATGGCTGGAAGCCATGAAATCCGAGATAGGATCCATGTATGAAAACGAAGTATGCACTTTGAGTGACTTCCCAATGATCAGTGAGCCATAGAAAATAAATGGATCTTTAAGAAGAAGACAGACGCAGATGGTAATGTAACCATCTATAAAGCTCGGCTTGTCACTAAGGGTTATCGACGAGTTCAAGGGGTTGACTACGATGAGACTTTCTCACCTGTAGCGAAGCTGAAGTCCGTCTGAATCATGTTAGCAATTGCCGCATTCTATGATTATGAGATATGGCAAATGGACGTCAAAACGGCATTCCTTAATGGTTTCCTTAAGGAAGAATTGTATATGACGCAGCCAGAAGGTTTTGTCGATCCTAAGAATGCTGACAAGGTGTGCAAGCTCCAACGCTCGATCTATGGGCTGGTGAAAGCATCTTGGAATTGGAACATTCGTTTTGATGAGATGATCAAAGCGTTTGGGTTTACGCAGACTTATGGAGAAGCCTGCATTTACAAGAAAGTGAGTGGGAGCTCTGTAGCATTTCTCATATTGTATGTGAATGACATACTGTTGATGGGAAATGATATAGAATTCTTGGAAAGCATAAAGGCCTACTTGAACAAGTGTTTTTCAATGAAGGATCTTGGAGAAGCTGCTTACATATTAGGCATCAAGATCTATAGAGATAGATCGAGACGCCTCATTGGTCTTTCACAGAGTACGTACCTTGACAAGATATTGAAGAAGTTCAATATGGACCAGTCAAAGAAGGGGTTCTTGCCTGTGTTGCAAGGTACGAGATTGAGCACGGCTCAATGCCCGACCACGACAGAAGATAGAGAAAAGATGAGTGTCGTCCCCTATGCCTCGGCCATAGGGTCTATCATGTATGCTATGCTATGTACCAGACCTGATGTAAACCTTGCCGTAAGTTTGGTAGGAAGTTACCAAAGTAATCCCGGCATGGAACACTGGACAGCGGTCAAGAATATCCTGAAGTACCTGAAGAAGACTAAGGATATGTTTCTCTTTTATGGAGGTGACGAAGAGCTCATCATAAAGGGTTACATCGATGCTAGCTTCGACACAGATCTGGATGACTCTAAGTCACAAACCGGATACGTGTATATTTTGAATGGTGGGGCAGTAAGCTGGTGCAGTTGCAAGCAAAGCATTGTGGCGGGATCTACATGTGAAGCGGAGTAAATGGCAGCCTTGGAGGCAGCACAAGAAGCAATCTGGGTGAAGGAGTACATTACCGACCTAGGAGTCATTCCCAATGCGTCGGGCCCGATGACTCTCTTCTGTGACAACACTGGAGCTATTGCCCTTGCCAAGGAGCCCAGGTTTCACAGGAAGACCAGACATATCAAGCGTCGCTTCAATTCCATTCGTGAAAGTATTCAAAATGGAAACATAGATATTTGTAAACTACATACGGACCTGAATGTAGCAGATCCGTTCACTAAACCTCTCCCTAGAGCAAAACATGATCAACACCAGAACTCTATGGGTGTTCGATTCATCACAATGTAACTAGACTATTGACTTTAGTGCAAGTGGGAGACTGTTGGAAATATGCCCTAGAGGCAATAATAAAATGGTTATCATTATATTTCCTTGTTCATGATAATTGTCTATTGTTCATGCTATAATTGTGTTATCCAGAAATCATAATACATGTGTGAATACATAGACCACAACACGTCCCTAGTGAGCCTCTAGTTGACTAGCTCGTTGATCAAAAGATAGTCATTGTTTCCTGACTATGGACATTAGATGTCATTGATAATGGGATCACATCATTAGGAGAATGATGTGATGGACAAGACCCAATCCTAAGCATAGCTCAAAGATCGTGTAGTTCGTTTGCTATAGCTTTTCCGAATGTCAAGTATCATCTCCTTAGACCATGAGATTATGCAACTCCCGGATACCATAGGAGTGCTTTGGGTGTGCCAAACGTCACAACGTAACTGGGTGACTATAAAGGTGCACTACGGGTATCTCCGAAAGTGTCTGTTGGGTTGGCACGAATCGAGACTGGGATTTGTTGCTCCGTATGACGGAGAGGTATCTCTGGGCCCACTCGGTAATGCATCATCATAATGAGCTCAATGTGACCAAGTGGTTGATCACGGGATCATACATTGTGGTACGAGTAAAGTGACTTGCTGGTAACGAGATTGAACAAGGTATTGGGATACCGACGATCGAGTCTCGGGCAAGTAACATACCGATTGACAAAGGGAATTGTATACGGGATTGATTGAATCCTCGACATCGTGGTTCATCCGATGAGATCATCGAGGAGCATGTGGGAGCCAACATGGGTATCCAGATCCCGCTGTTGGTTATTGACTGGAGAGTCATCTTGGTCATGTCTGTGTGTCTCCCGAACCCGTAGGGTCTACACACTTAAGGTTCGGTGATGCTAGGGTTGTAGAGATATTTGTATGCGGTAACCCGAAAGTTTTTCAGAGTCCCGGATGAGATCCCGGACGTCACTAGGAGTTCCGAAATGGTCCGGAGGTGAAGAATTATATATAGGAAGTCCAGTTTCGGCCATCGGGAAAGTTTCGGAGGTCACCGATATTGTACTGGGACCACCGAAAGGGTCCCGGGGGTCCACCGGGTGGGGCCACCTATCCCGGAGGGCCTCATGGGCTGAAGTGGGAGGGGAACCAGCCCCATGTGGGCTGGTGCGCCCCCTTGGGCCTCCCCCTGCGCCTAGGGTTGGAAACCCTAGGGGTGGGGGGCGCCCCACTTGGCTTGGGGGGCAAGCCACCCCCCTTGGCCGCCGCCCCGCTTAGAGATCCCATCTCCTAGGGCCGGCGCCCCCCTAGGGGTCCTATATATAGTGGGGGGAGGGAGGGCATCCGCACCCTAGCTCCTAGCGCCTTCCTCTCCCTCCCGTGACACCTCTCCCTCTCGTTGAGCTTGGCGAAGCCCTGCCGAGATCACCGCAGTTTCCACCACCACGCCGTCGGGCTGCTGGATCTCCATCAACCTCTCCTTCCCCCTTGCTGGATCAAGAAGGAGGAGACGTCTTCCCAACCGTACGTGTGTTGAATGCGGAGGTGCCGTCCGTTCGGTGCTAGGTCATCGGTGATTTGGATCACGACGAGTACGACTGCATCAACCCCGTTCTCTTGAACGCTTCCACTCGCGATCTACAAGGGTATGTAGATGCACTCCCCTCTCCCTCGTTGCTAGATGACTCCATAGATTGATCTTGGTGATGCGTAGAAAATTTTAAAATTCTGCTACGTTCCCCAACACGGACCCCGCGGTGTGGATCGAAGACTTCATTCTCCACATTCATATGGCACGCGGTGATGACCTCCACGCCATCAAATACCTCCCTTTAAAAATGAAGGGGTCAGCTCGGCACTGGTTAAACAGCCTGCCTGAAAATTCTATTGGCAGCTGGGAGGACTTGGAAGAAGCCTTCCTCGACAACTTCGAAGGTACATATGTTCGGCCATCAAACACCGATGACTTAAGCCACATAGCTCAACAACCTAGAGAGTCCGCCAGGAAATTCTGGACTAGGTTCTTAACTAAAAAGAACCAAATCGTCGATTTTCCGGACGCTGAAGCCTTAGCAGCCTTCAAACACAGCATCCGCGACGAATGGCTCGCTCGCAACCTCGGCGAAGAAAAGCCAAAATCCATGGTGGCCCTCACGACACTCATGACCCGCTTTTGCACGGGCGAGGACAGTTTGGTTGGCCCATAGCAAAAACACTGCAAGCGACGCCGACACCCCTGAAGTTAAAAATAACAAAGACAAGTCTCGACGCAACAGATACAAGCGTTGAAACAACAGTGATAACACCGAGGATACGACGGTCAATGCCGGATTTAGTGGCTCTAAGTCCGGTCAGCGGAAGAAGCCGTTCCAAAAGAACAATTCGTGCCCATCTAGCTTGCACTGCATACTTGATCGTCCGTGCCAGATTCATGGCACCCCGGACAAACCACCCAATCATACAAATAGAAATTGTTGGGTTTTTAAACAGGCCGCCAAATTAAACGCCGAGAACAGGGAAAAGGGATCGCAAAGCGAGGACGATGACGAAGAGCCCCGGCAACCGAACACAGGGGGACAAAAGAAGTTTCCCTCTCAGGTCAAAACGGTGAACATGATATACGCTACCCACATCCCCAAGAGGGAGCGAAGCGCGCGGTCATGGACGTCTATGCGATAGAGCCAGTCGCCCCAAAATTTAATCCTTGGTCGTCATGCCCGATCACTTTTGGTCGTCGGGATCATCCGACCAGTATCTGTCATGGTGGCTCAGCCGCACTGGTCCTAGACCCAATAATTGATGGGTTCCACTTGAGTCGCGTCCTTATGGACGGAGGCAGCAGCCTCAATCTGCTCTACCAGGATACAACACGAAAAATGGGCATTAACCCATCACGGATCAAGCCCACTAGGACTACCTTCAAAGGAGTCATACCAGGTGTAGAAGCCCGCTTTACGGGCTCAATCACACTAGAGGTTGTCTTCGGATGTCCGGACAACTTCTGAAGCGAGGAGTTAATCTTCGACATCGTCCCCTTGCGCAGTGGCTATCACGCACTGCTCGGACGAACCGCGTTTGCCCGATTCAACGATGTACTACACTATGCTTACCTCAAGCTCAAGATGCCCGGTCCACGCGGTGTCATAACAGTAAACGGAAATACGGAACACTCCGTCCATACAGAAGAGCACACAGCTGCCTTAGCAGCAGAAGTACAGAGCGGCCTTCTCAAGCAGAACCTTAATTCGGCTGCCGAGCCTAGAGACACCGTTAAGAGGGTCCGAACTACTCTGCAGCAGGAGAGCTCAGCTCATCAGGATCTCGACTAGCAATCCGGCCTCCGTCCCGATAAAGTGGTGGCATTCGAGCCGCATGTACATAACTACACACTCAAAATCCCATGGGCATCGACGGAGGCATAGCCAGCTTGTGGTCCATAGTACGACTCAACCGACATCGGATACACACATACTTTCACTTTTACTTGTTTCCTTTTCAGGTCTCAATCCCACGGACCCCATCTGGTGGTCTGGTCATCGGTCGTCTTGAAGGATAAACACACAAAGATGGCGAGAAACACAGACATATGGGGACTTTTTAGGTGATTCCGTTAACGATAACTCCACCTGTTTTTCAGGGCCCACATGTAGCTCTCCCTTGGTTTTGCCATGTCAAATAGCATGTTGCTTATCGTACTACCTGTATCAATGCACCTTTACGTGCTAATTAAATTACAATGAGAACAGTTTGCGGCCGGAGCTTTAGGACCCCAGCTTTTTACCTTTGTACCTTTTCGGTTTTCTTTCTCTTTTTCAGCTCCCCTGTGGATAACCCTATCAGGTAGCACCCGTACACTTTGGTATGTTTGATGTTCGCCAGGGGCTTCACAGCACCCTACATTACGGCAACAAAAGTCCGAACACTTTTTATAAGTATAGTTCGGCACCCCGAATTTAGCATTATATGCATTGGCTCCGAATCATGTCTTTGGTCAATAGTTGGGTTGCACGGCTCCTGTGCTTGCTACCTTACATTCTGCTATATCGGCTAAGGTAGTAAAGGGAGAACTACTGCGATTGTGCCTTGGTTTATCCAAAGGAGCACCTCAGTAGAGAAAGCCGAAAGCTGACTGTCATGATGCCGCGAGAGCCGATCAGCTGTTCGGAGGTTACAAATCGTTGGAGATTTCTTTCGCATTACGCGAAGGATTGGTACTTCCTGATCAGACGCTTATAGCACTCTAGTTCAGATACTAGGGGCTGCGCCCATGTTTTTATTGTCAAACTCCTATGGCTAAGTGAGGGCGTTACAGCCGCATAGTCTGGTTGCCTAGTTCGTTGTGCTAAACAACTCCTTCAAGGACCATCTAATTGGATCAAGATTGTTTAGATTCCATCTCGAACACTCCCGTACTACCTATGTGGGGGCAGAAGCCGACGACTAGTTAACCCTCAGAGTTCATACACGGCCGCACATGAAGTAAAAATTTAAAAACATAACAAGCATCATATTGCACAACCACTTTGTTTTATCATACAAGGTAGAGGGAGCTCGAATACATTCATTCAAAGATAGTGTCTTTTGCACAATGATCCGCAGCAATGCGGGACCCCTCCAAGAAATCGCCGAAGTACCGCTCGGGTGTGCGGTGCTCCTTGCCCTCCGGCGGCTCCTCAGTCGCTAATTTGACATCGTCCAGCTTTGCCCACCAGACCTTGCAATAGGAGAAGGCCAGACGCGCACCCTCGATGCAGACGGATCACTTGACGATGTCCATCCTAGGACAGACACCCACCAGTCACTTCACGAGGCTGAAGTAACTGCCGGGTATAGCTTCGGCTGGCCACAACCGGATTATTATATCCCTCATGCCTAGTCCGGCCACCCTATGCAGCTCGACCATCTATTTTAGTTGATCGCTGAAGGGCACCGGATGTCCTGGTGCAAGATATTGTGACCAGAACAGCTTCTCCATGGAGCTCCCTTCTTTGGCTCAGAAGAACTCAGCGGCGTCAGCCACACTGCGTGGCAGATCAGTAAAAGCCCCTATAGAACTCCGAATCCGGGTTAGTAAACGATATTTCATCTTCACATTCTTGCTTTGCTTATTGAATGCCTTACCCACCGCGAGCTTCCTAGCCTCCTAGAACTCCTGGAGGGCGCCTTGGGCCTCATTCTGGGCTGCCTCCGCACTCTGAAAAGCCTTGGCGAGTTTGGTCTCTCGAATCGACGTATCGCGCTCCAAGGCCTCGCACTTCTTCACCGCGTCCTTGAGGTCCTGTTGGACCTCATTGACCCGGGGCTTGTGCTTCTTCCGAGCGGCCTGCTCCTTGACAGCCTTCCCTTCGGCTTTGACCAGGGTCTATCTCAGGGCCTCGACCTCAGTCGCCGCCTCTGTACACATCATGGCATTTCGGTCATTGCATATCATTTTCATTTTTTCGATACATAACAGGTTATTACTTACCTTGTTTTTCCTGGAGCTGTCTCTTCACCTAGCCCAGCTCCTCCTCGGCCTCCGCCAGTTTCTGCTTTAGTCTGGAGACTTCGGCAGCATGTGAGGCCGCGGCCAGCAGCGACGCCTGCATATTCATTCCCGACAAATTTGGTTAATTTCCTACTAGTAAGGATCGACCCTCTGTCCGGCTTTTCTTTCCGAACACCGGACAGTGTCTCAGGGGCTATTTACTAAATTGGGATTTTTGCGTCGCTTACCTCAAAACCTGTCAGCAATCTACTGCAGGCTTCGGTCAGCCCGCTCTTGGCGGACTGGACCCTCTCAATTACCGTGCCCATAAGGACACGGTGCTCATCCACAATGGAAGCGCCTCGAAGCGCTTCCAGTAGATTATCCGCTGCCCCTGGTTGGACAGGGGTCACAGGCGAAATAGGCATCCCCCCTTCTTTCGAAGGAGGTTGCGTGCCGGATTCCGGAGCTGCCTTGGTCTCCGGAATTGAGTCCAGCTGAGGGCCAAACTGAATACGGCCCTCCCCACCAGTCTCCATGGGGATTGATTCCCCTTGGTGTCCGGCGACGGGGGTTTCGCCTTCTGGCGCCTCCTGAGCCTCTCCCCCGCCTGGAACAGTCCTTCGGGGCAGCACCTGGAATCCAGCGAGCGGTGAATCGCTGGCCATCGCCTTGGAATCCAGCGAGCCTCCTGACGAGGATCGTAGGGAGCAGTTGTGGTTCAGACTGAAATAACACACCTAACCATGTTAATACAATGAGGACAAGTGGTTGGATATATGGATATGCATGAATCGTAGTACTTACGATGTGGCCTGAGGCTTAGCGTGGGAGCGGCGCTCCGGACTACTGTCGACATCCCATACGGAGTTATCTGCAGGGAGACATTCCTCTTCTTGGGCGTCCCCACCTCCAGATTCGTGGAGGCCGCCCTCTTCTCCCTCCCCTTATCATGGGGAGGGATCTCCTCCTCCTTGTCATCCTCAGGGATGAAGTACCCTTACGACAGGGGCCACCTTTGGCCCCCTTGGCCTTCTTCTTGGCATTCTTCTTCAGCGCCTTATAGGGCACCGGCACCAGCATCTTCGCTAAACGCGGGATGACTGGTTCTTTAGGAAGCGGAGCCAGACACTGGATCCGCTTCGCCCTCTCCATCCAGTCTTGAAGAAGGAATGATGATAAAGGCTCAGAATCTACCTCGCTGGCGTTAAAAATAACAAGTAAGGGATGCGTTAAAAATAACATACCTCGCTGGCGAGGTGGTTGATGTCATGCCTGTGGTCTGAATCTGTGGTCGGCGGTGTTTCGTTGCCCTTAAAAAGCAACCTCTAGGCATCTTCGTGAGTGGCTTCGAAGAGCCTCTTCAGGGTATGGTGCTTCTTCGGATTGAACTCCCATAGAGGGTGGCTTCGGCTTTGGCATGGGAGAATCCGGCGAACTAGCATCACCTAGATTATATCAACGAGTTTAATATCTTTATCCACCATGCTTTGAATGCATGTTTGCAGCGCTGTCAGCTCGTCTGGTGAACACCAGTTTGGTCCCTTCTCGACCCAGGAGGTGAGTCGCATGGGAGCGCCAGAGTTGAATTCGGCAGTTGCAGCCCAGGTGGTGCCGCGGGGTTCTGTGATATAGAACCAATGTTTCTGCCATTCTTTTACAGTCTCCACAAAAGTGCCTTTCGGCCAAGAGACATTGGCTAGCTTGCTCACCATGGCGCCTCCGCACTCCACGTGCTGGCCATCCACCACCTTCGGCTTCACATTGAAGACCTTGAGCCACAACCTGAAGTGGGGTTGGATACGGAGGAAGGCCTCACACACGACAATGAACGCCAAGATGTTGAGGAGGGAGTTCGAGGATAAATCATGTAAGTCTATTCCGTAGTAGAACATCAGCCCACGGACAAAGGGGTGGAGTGGAAACGCTAACCCGCGAAGGAAATGAGGGATGAATACTACCCTCTCGTTGGGCTTCGGCGTGGGAACGATTTGTGCCTGGGCCGGAAGGTGGTGGGCGATTCCCTTCGCCAGGTATCCGGCCGCCCGAAGCTCGGCGATGTCCTCCTCTTGGACGAAGGAGGCCATCCACTTGCCTTGACCTCCGGATCTGGACATGGTTGAGTGCTTGCTCGAGATGGAGAAGATGAGAACTTGGGCGCTAGAGCTCAAGAGTGGAAGGGCAGAGGAAGAGAGAAGGCGTGGGTGAATAGAAGGGATTCTTATCTCCTTATAAATGTGGTAAATATCGAACGCCTCCCCACTCGCCTTAAAATTCACCTATTCCCAAGGGTTGTGTAAACAGCACGGTTGGGTTACCCATACCCGTATTGATGAGAATCCCGCAATAAGGGGACATGATCTCTGCTTTGACAAGACGTGCCAATGACAACCGCGTCTCGAAACATGGAGCAACAGACGAAAACGGTTCAAAATTATGGCCGGACGAATGTAATGTCATGTTACGAAAAGTTGTCAGTGGATTGGATTTGTGAAATATTATATTCTCTCTGCGGTTGTGTGGGGTGTGTGTGTTACAGATCCGGACACATCGATACATTCAAAGACTATTTCGGGTACAGTTCGGAACGAGAAACCCGCCTTGCAATGCCGAAGATAGATCTACATGCTGGATACTTTGTCATTGAAGCCTGGTTCAGGGGATACTGAGGGAGTCCTGGACTAAGGGGTCCTCGGGCGTCGGACCTGTTAGCCATGGGCCGGACTGATGTGCTGTGAAGATACGAAGACCGAAGATTGCACCCGTGTCCGGATGGGACTGTCCTTGGCGTGGAAGGCAAACTTGGCGACCGGATATGTAGATTCTTTTCTTTGTAACTGACCTTGTGTAACCCTAGATCCTCCCGGTGCTTATATAAACCGGAGGACTTAGTCCGGAAAAGATACTCATTACCCTAGTCATACAGGCTAGACTTCTAGGGTTTAGCCATTACGATCTCGTGGTAGATCAACTCTTGTAATACTCATATTCATCAAGATCAATCAAGCAGGATGTAGGGTATTACCTCCCTAGAGAGGGCCCAAACCTGGGTAAAACATTGTTTCCCCTGTCTCCCATTACCATCGACCTTAGACGCACAGTTCACGACCCCCTACCCGAGATCCGCCGGTTTTGACACCGACAGGAACCTCCTAAAACCCTTGATTCTTGTTATGTGAAAAATAATAAATACTACTTTGATAATCCTGAGAAAAACCCATTCAACATGATAATGGGAGACATGTTAGATCAACGTGAATACTTTAGGGATTATCACTTGACTCAAAAAGGGAAACTGTTATGGGATCTAATTCATATGTTGCATTGGCATGCTCGGGATTTATGCTTTAGATATGATTATACTTGTTGCTCTAGGATGAAGGCTCCACACCTTCCCTTTTCATGTGGATTTAGTGATAATGAAACCTTGGCTTCTTACGCTAATGGTAGATATGATTATTATGATGTGGAACGAATAGAAGAATTTGCTGCTTTTAGGGGTGTTTATCGAATTGAATATTTGTTTGAAAAGTATGAAGATTTTGATGATTCAGTTTATAGACCTGAAAATTTTGCTATACTTAAAAATTGCTATGAGAATTATAAATAGAATTTCGATATTGATGTATTTATTGAGAAAGTCTCCACTGTCCAAGAAGAGACTAATATTTTGCAGGAGTCCATGGATGAAGGAATTGATGAAACTGTGAGCTCATTGGATGAAAAAGATGATGAGGGGAGCGAAGAAAAAAAGGAGCAAGAGCGGATTAGCTACCCATGCCCACCTTCTAATGAGAGTAACTCTTCAACTCATACATTGTTTAATTTCCATTCGTTCTTACCAAAAGATGAATGCTATGATCCCGTTGATTCGTTTGAAATATCCCTTTTTGATGAACTTGACACTTTCTATGCTTGTGGCCAAGATGCCAATATGAATTATGATTATGGAGATGAACTTGCTATAGTTCCTTATGTTAAACATGAAATTGTTGCTATTGCACCCACACATGATAGTCCTATTATCTTTTTGAATTCTCCAAACTATGTTATATCGGAGAAGTTTGCTCTTATTAAGGATTATATTGACGGATGGCCTTCTACCATTACATATGATGATTTTGATGAATATAGTATGCATGTTCTTGCTGCTCATACTTGCAATTATTATGAGAGAGGAACTACATCTCCGTCCCTCTATGTTTCCAACACGATAAAATTGCAAGAAACTGCATATACTATGCATTGGCCTTTACTTGATGTGCATGAATTGTTCTTGTATGACATGCCGATGCATAGGAAGAGAGTTAGACTTCGTCATTGCATGATATATGTTTCTTTGTGCTCACTACTAAATTACAAATCATTGTTAATTAAAATTGGCTTTGATATACCTTGGGATCCAGGTGGATCCATTACTTGAGCACTTTATGCCTAGCTTAATGGCTTTAAAGAAACGCTGCCAGGAGACAACCCGGAAGTTTTAGAAACTCATTTTATTATTTTGAGTGCTTTTATAATGTTAAAAAATAAAAAATATAGAGGGGAACCTAAAAAATAGATGTGATTGAAAGATAATGCATTGGAGAAGTGAGGGTCGGCCTTGAACACTTGTGTTCATGCTCATGGAAACAATGTAATTTTTTCACGAAAGTTCCTCATAAAAATAATTATCCCCTTGTACAAATACATTGTATTATAAAAATAATGTTCCAAGATTTTCCATTAGGATGATTATATTGCGTGTTGGTATGTGTGGTGTAAAAACAGAAACTTTCATTGCAGTGCATGAATTTTCCTTTTTTACTGGAACGTCAAAGTTTCTGAAATTTTTACACCGTATTACTATGAAAATATTTTATTTTTTTCCTAATTTTTAAGAATCTTTGGAGTTACAGAAGTATGTTGAATGTTCAGATTGCTACAGACTATCCTGTTTAAGACTATTTTTGATGCATTGTTTTGCTTGTTTTGATGAAACTATCGATTTTATCAACGGTATAAGCCATGGAAAAGTTATAATACAGTGGCTAAAATGCAAAAACAAAATATGAATGGGTTTGCAACAGTACTTAAAGTAGTGATTTGCATTATTATACTAACGAATCTCACCAGTTTTCTGTTAAGTTTTGTGTGGCTGAAGTGTTCAAAGATCGAGGAGGTCTCGATATGAGGAGAAGGAGAAGAGGCAAGATTTCAAGCTTGGGGATGACCAAGGCACCCCAAGTAAATATTCAAGGAGACTCAAGCGTCTAAGTTTGGGGATGCCCCGGAAGGCATCCCATCTATCTTCAACAAGTATCGGTATGTTTTCGTTTCGTTCATGTGATATGTATAAATCTTGGAGCATCTTCTGTGTTTATTTTTCATTTTTCTTTTATGCACCATGCTGGTATGAGATACTCCATGGTTGATTTATAGAATGCTCATTTCACATCACTTATATCTTTTGAGTGTGGCTTCATAGAATGCTTCATGTGCTTCACTTATTTCATTTGAAGTTTGGATTACCTGTTTCTCTTCACATAGAAAACCGTTGTTTGTAGAATGCTCTTTTGCTTCACTTATATTTATTAGAGCATGATCTTTTGTAGAAAGAATTAAACTCCCATGCTTCACTTATATCTATTTAGAGAGTCAATAGGAATTGGTCATTTGCATGGTTAGTCAGGAAATCCTACATAAAAATTATGGATCACTAAATATGATATGTTTGATTCCTTGCAATGGTTTTGCGATACAGAGATGGAATATGTGGGAGGTACTAGTAAATGGTTGTGTTTAGTAGGAATATTGGTGTTAAGGCTTGTGATTCCCAAAGCATGCACGTATAGTCTCCCGTTATGCTATGAAGTTGGAGCATGATTTATTATTGATTGCCTTCCTTTGCGTAGAGGTCGGGGGCGCGCGATGGTTAACTCCTACTGTAGCGACCTGACCCGAATGGATCAAGTCTCTATGCTTAAGTGTCATCCCTGGATCGGTATGCTGACACACACAATACTCAAGGATTTATAACAGAGGTAAATCACATGTAAAAATTAACGTAGATACTATTACCTCAATCCAAATAGCGGAAGTAACAAGGTTGTGGATTCCCATCAACACCAACGGCAAAGTTGAGTGTAGAAATAGTAACCCTAACATATCACTTACTCGTCGTAAGATAATCCAGCAACATGAGATGTTGCAGCCACAAAGGGTCAGTACATTGAATGTACTGGAAAATTCACACCATAGAGAGTGATGAATAAAGGCTATCACTACATGCATATTTGGCTGGTGGAAAAGCTCTATGGTTATAGTTTTGCGTAAAGCCAATTTTTCCCTACTCCAAAGGAATAAATATTATTTAACTATCATGGTGGTTGTTAATCATTAAGAATGGTTGACAGTATTCTCAATCCCAATTAAGTAACATCATTAAACGCAACAAAACTAATTTAAAGTAACATGATGAGATTCACATGATAATCCAGGTACTAGATACTCAAGTTGTCCATAACCGGGGACACGGCTAACCATGATTAGTTTATACACTCTGCAAAGGTTTGCGCACTTTTCCCCACAAGACTCGATCTCCTCCGTTTGGTTTCTCGCACTACATGGTGTTTGAGAAGACGGATGACCGAGATATAGTCTTTCAGAAGTGCTAGCACCTTACGATCGGGTAGACCGTACCACCTACATCCCCTACGTCTGCTAGTCTACCACTGTAAGAGTTCGCATGACTTAGTCAACTATGCTAGAGCCCATAATAGCTTGTGGCTACACACAGAAGTTTCTAGCATGAATAATCTCATGAATCCTTTGAGCCTGGGTGGCGGTCCATAAAAAACAGGCAATCCTGGTCTACCCAGGTGCCTAGACAGGCAATCCTGGAATACCCAGGTGCCTCAATCCACCCAGATGTATGTTTAAGTTGCCACCTTAACTAAACCATTAATTAACAATCTCACATCTGTCGTGAATACTCTCAAAACCCAATCCACGTCTACGAGCATAGCATGGCAATGTAAGCATAACGTAATAGTAACTCCCAAGGGTTTGATAATAAACAGGTAATAGGTACTACCTCAAATACTTCCCATCCCACAATTTAATTAGATCCTAATCATGCAAAGTTGGAGGTTTGATCTAATGCAAAAAAAACTGGGTATGAAAGAGGTATGATCAAAGTGTGAACTTGCCTGCAATGTTGATGAAGATGATTCGCACTCAAAATCTTGACAGTTCTACTCGTCACACTCTGGTCAATCTATCGTAAGCAAGCAATAGTAACCACACATAAGCAATCACTCAAAAGACCAGAAAGATCAAAGAAGTCGATTCGAAAACATCAAAACCAAGCAAATAGCTCTTGCAACATAAAATTTTTTCTAACAGTACCAAAATTATGTGAATTTGGCCTTATTAGAAAGTTTAGGTCAAGAGCTTCGATTTGCAAAAAGAATCAACTAAATCGGAGTTATGAAACTCGAGTTATGATCAAACAAAGTTCAAATTCAAATCTGATCTAATTCAAATTTTAAACTTTTCAAAAACATGTTTGAGTTGGATTACTGGATAGAGGAGATCATAATGAAGACGTGAGCGTTGGTTTCGTTGGATTTGGATAAATGGGTAAAAAGTTTTCATAGATTGAAGATCGGGGACTAAACTATGAAGAAACTAATTACATATGGGTCCCTGGCTAATATTAACAGAAAAAGAAAAAACTAAATAATGAACGTTCGCTAACTAGTCCTCAGCAGAGAACATTCTTAGAATAGATCTAACTAAACAAACTAAACCGGGGTTTTCAAACTAAAACGAGAAAAACCTAAACCCTAAAAGAAATGACCAGACCGGGCGGTTTACCGGTTCGGTCGAAATAAACCGGCGGCGGCGGTTGACGGCAGCAGCAGCTCCGGCGATGCAGCAGACTCTGGAGAGACGGGCAGCGGCAATGTGAAGCGGCTCCGGCGAGCGAGCGGCGCGGCGCGGATGCGGTAGAGGGCGACGGCAACGGCGGCGAGTAGCGAGGCGGGCGGCGGACTAGGTAGCGGGGCGGCTTGCTTGCGGCGGCGGCGGTTGGAGCAGGCGGCGGCAGCGGCGATCTACGGGAAGGGCGGTGATGCGGCGAGGAGGAGAGGAGAGAGGGGGTCCGGCTCTTTTTAAAGGGCCCTCGGGTGCGGCGCCTTGCGCGAGGGGGCAGCGACGGCGTGTTGGCGCCGGACTCCGGGAGGAGTCCCGGTCGCGCACGGGAGGAGGGAGGCGGCGGCGACTTGGGCCGGCTGGGCTGGGCGCGGCCCAGTTCGGTCGGCATGTTTTTTTTATAAAAGATTTTCTTTTTTCCAGACAAACAAAACAAATAAAAACAAACACAAATAAAAATATTATGTAGGCCTATAATATATCGAAATTTTCAGAAAAAGATTTTCTATAACATGAACATTTTTCTTGCATTAAATAAAATACCCACAAAATCAGATAATTCAAAGGGTGCTACTAGTCTAATAAAATCCAACAAAATCATTTAAAAAAACAAAATGATTTAAAATTAATTTTTCTCCAATTTTTTAATGTAGGGAATCATGTTACCCTAATTTCCATATATTTTATTTTTGGAGAAAAATAATATGAATAAAACTCAAATAACTCCAAATTGAAAATAAATTCAAAGGGGCTTTGAATTTAATTCTTTGAAACTTCCAACTCATATTTCATATAATTTGAAGAAGTCATTTTAGCTTCTCTCGTGAAAATCATTGAGTTTCATAAAATTTCAGAATTGGAAATATTCTCAAATGAAATTCAAATATTTTCAACACCCCTTGTCATTTAAATAAATGGAAGAAGTCATGTCATCTTCTCTCCAAGGTTTTGTGATGAAAAGTATTTGAATTCACGGAGATCAGAAAGCAAATATGAAAGTTTGGGAAAGTCCTTTTATTCCCTCTCATTTAACTTTCAAAAAGTTTCGAATTCACTCACTTTCAGACAATCAATCAAACAATCAATCAAATCTATCTATTTATTATAACATTCCAAAATTTAGAATTTTGGAATGTTACAAACCTACCACCCTTAAAATGAATCTCGTCCTCGAGATTCGGAGAGGCTAGAAAGAAATAGGTTAGGTTCGGGGTCTTCTCAAAATCCATCGATCGTCTCCGGGGTCTCGGGTGCTACCACCCTTAGAAGCATGGTTACGGTTCCCTCGAAACTCATATACTTCATCCATATTTTTTACAGTGTCGGTCTTCTCAAATCTCGGGAAATTCCATCTCTGGGCTCTTTAGATAGTGGCATAACCTTTACCGCAATTCTTCTGTCCTTTCCTCTTGTTAAGGTAATTTCGAGATTGGGTCTTCGTAGGTGACGGGTCTGGCGCCAATACTAAACAACTGTCGATATCTCATGGTGGTCAACCATTTATGGTTTCTCCTGCAGGAAATGGGTCTGGTTGATCCTCACCGTATAACCTACGGTTGGCAAAAGCTACCTTGTACAAGGGAAAATTTCTTATACCATTCTAAGGTTTAAACAGAGTTTTGATCGTCGTCTCTCTACTATAGGTAAGTCACTTAGATTTACCATCCCATATAGCAAGGCGAACAATAAGAGTAAGTCGGTATGGTGGTCAATCCATCCCGCACCCAAATCATTACCTTGTATACAGTTTAGCAAATTCTCGCATTCTAACACTCGGTCATCCTCACAAGCATTGCAGAATTTCTCTTGTCGATGAACTGCGTTCGGAATAATCCATTGATTCTGCAAGCCAAACAAACATCTATCGTTCCTTCACAACTCTCAGGTTTTGCGTTACTCCTATAAAATTGTCTGCCGATAAAGATCGTATCTTCCTCCAGGGTTTTTCCTTCAGCAAGAATGTGCTTGCTTCTTGGTAGGTCCTGGGCCTGTGGGTTATGGCCCATCTCATCACTTGTAGTCCTTGAACTTATCATCGGGCAACTGATCATTATTCCAACTTCCAACTTCCTAGTATTCTTAAATCCATCCAATTGTACTGTCTTCCTTCCTTCTATTGGCACCAAACTAGGACATGATTACTCAGATTCATCATGGAATTTCCCCTGATCCATATGTCCAACATCATACCTCCTTTATATCCAATAGTAATTCATCTCTTCATCCTCGTGGGATATCCCTCATACCGAGATAAAAACTTATACTTATGAAGTCCATATTCCACTTCAGGGAACATCATTATCCTTTCCAGGTTCAAACGTCCTTATAGGGGAATGTTGGCCATCTCTGCATGGCACTTCTTCAACTGGGAAACGTGAAACACATCATGAACTCCTAAGAGTCCTTCGGGTGACTCCAACTTGTTGGCCGCTTCTCCCGTACGCTCCAAGACTCGGTATGGTCCTACAAATCTCGGGGCTAACTTTCTCTTAACCCCAATTCATTTAACTCCCTGCAGAGGGGACACACGAAGACATGCTCTGTCTCCAATTTCATAGACTACCTCGTTGCGTTTTTTTAGTCTGCATAACTTTTCTGCTTGGACTGAGCTACCTCCAGTCTATCTCGAGTCAACTCAACATTTTCTTCTGACTCCTTGATCACATTTGGTCCAAACAACTGACGGTCTCCAACTTCATCCCACATACTCTTGGGGTATCACACATATCGAGACAAAACTTGTATTCATTTTGTCCGAAATCCAGTCAGTGGAGTTTCCTTATCTTTTCCAGGGGTCAACGGTTCTTACAATTACTACCACCCTTAAAATGCACAAATCTTCCATAGACCATATTTCTCATATCCTCAGAATGGCCAAAATTCTTCTTGATAGAGTAACAACTCATAAAATCCATATCACTACCAATGATGCTAACTTTGTTCATTCTCAAGTGATTACAATCTCTCGCTTTTCCATTACATGTCTCATCTCAACACCTCAATATAAAAGAAAATGTTCTCCCTTCTACTACTCCATTTCTTCGGTTGCAAACTCACTATCTAGCACAAGACTCCTTCTCCTTGGGGCATCCTCTGGCAAAGTGCCCTGCTCCATTATAACTAAATTATATTACTTCTGACAAGTCTCAAGGTTTCCTTTTTGGGCAACTATTGAGGTAGTGCCCTGACTCCTTGCACCTGTAACAGGTGATATGACTCAGGTCCTTCCTGGTATCCAATCTACTTCTCTTCCTGGACTTTTCCGTTCCAATCATGGATTCTATTTCTTGTGGGTCATACTCTACTTCCTCCATTGGGAATTCTACTAGATCCCAATTCAAACAATTTTGGGAGATGTGACCTTCTTCTCCACATGAATAGCAAGACTTAGTGCAGGGTTTACTCAGGTCCTCTCTAGGTGTGTCCTCCACATCTTCCTTCATCACGGGTTCTTCTAAAATTTCCATAAGGGCTCCTTTCTTTACTTCTTTCTTCTGTTGTACGGTTCGTTGTACCATGGGGTAAATGTGACACTGAGCAGGATAGTGGGTAGTCCCTTCACACAAGAAACAAGTAATCTGCCTAGCTGGGCATTCTTCAACTGGGTGACTTCCTTCACAATTAGGGCATTCATCCTTGTGTTCTTTATGGGTGTGTCCTATTTCTCCACAAATCTTGCATGCACAAGGTTTCTTCATATCCTTTCCATAAGTCTTCAACTTCTGGGACACAAACCGAGACTTTGGCAAAGTCAACTTAAATTCTTTACAAGTGGTTATTCCTTGCCATCCATTGATGGTTTGGTACATTCTCCACCAAGTAGTAGCACCTCTTTCAAAGCACTAAAGAGCATGCTGGGTCATATCCTTTCGTCTATAAGGTTTTTCTTCATGTGATCATCCATGTTCTGAATCCATTGGTCCATCTCCATTTGACTCATCGGTCCAGAAAATATAAGCTCATCTTCATTCATCCTCTATTGGGTCCATGGGTTTGGGGTGAGATAAGAGAGATAGAGAGGGATGCACACAATACAAACAATGGTTTTGAAAAGACAGATTTTATTGTGGCTGTCAAAAAAAGATCAACCAAATGACAGCTCACAATCGTCGCATCTAACGTAGGTATATAACAGGGGTTTGGTCTTCTAAAGGTCAATAAATCTTCAACGTCTCCAAACTCTTCAAGCCTTGTTCATGCCTCTAATGGCTTCTTCCGATCATGCTTGTCTTCTCAAGTTCTTTTGCCAGATCATCTCTATTGACGTGAAATCTCTCGTGACATCCTTTAATATTCCGGAGTTGCATTTCAAACTTCTAGTTTCAACATCCTTCACATGAACCATGGTCATACTGTCCTTCAGTTCCTGACAAATCTCCGGTATCTCGAGGTTGTAGCTCCTCCAGCTTGGCTACTTTCAGCTTTTAGTTCCTGAGTTCTTCATGAAGTGCTTCCTTGTCTAATACGGCTTCATGGAGCTCCACCTTAAACTTCTTGATGTACTACCCCAGATCCTGGTGATACACCGGCTAAAGTTAAAACCTCATCTTACTAATAGGTGCTCCATCAGCCTTCTTCCATTAAATCCATTCTGAAGAAATGGATCCTTAACTCAGCACGGTGACAATAGCTTCAGCGGGCGATGACATCACGGATAACCGTATTTCTGCTCTTGTCATTCCCATGAGCTATTATTCCATAGTTGATATCTCCTGCCTTAGGGTTTTGATGACAAAACTTTGAGTTCTCAGCTCTCCATGTTCCGGTCTTTCTCCAATACATCTTGATCTCGGGTATTGACAGCTTCCATAGTCTGCCAAGTTCCATAAGGGGTGCCTTCCTAGGTCATACAAATCTAGAAATTGTACAGGGCCTTCAAATTCTCCTAGTCTTTGGAGTCTTCAACCGTTGCAGTTTCCATTATTATAATGTATGGTAAAATCCTCTTCATTCCGAATGGTCTCAGTTGTCCGATATCTTGTACTTCTTGAAGTGGTCTCATCAGCCGAAACTTCGTGTGGTCAAAACAGGAAAGGGGTATGGTCTCACTAAAGGTAATATTTGAATAAGCTCAGAAGAGAAGAGAGATAAAAGACCTTTTTGAAAGGGAAAGTTGTAGAGAAAAATATTTGCTATGGGCTTGCCAGTTTCTAGGGTCACGTCCTACAGTCAACATGTGCTCTGATACCATCTTGTAGCGACCTGACCCGAATGGATCAAGTCTCTATGCTTAAGTGTCATCCCTGGATCGGTATGCTGACACACACAGTACTCGAGGATTTATAACAGAGGTAAATCACATGTAAAAAGTAACGTAAATACTATTAACTCAATCCAAATAGCGGAAGTAACAAGGTTGTGGATTCTCATCAACACCAACGACAAAGTTGAGTGTAGAAATAGTAACCCTAACGTATCACTTACTCGTCGTAAGATAATCCTGCAACATGAGACGTTGCAGCCACAAAGGGTCAGTACATTGAATGTACTAGCAAATTCACACCATAGAGAGTGATGAATAAAGGCTATCACTACATGCATATTTGGCTGGTGGAAAACCTCTATGGTTATAGTTTTGCGTAAAGCCCATTTTTCCCTACTGCAAAGGAATAAATATAATTTAACTATCATGGTGGTTGTTAATCATTGAGAATGGTTGACAACATTCTCAATCCCAATTAAGTAACATCATTAAACCCAACAAAACTAATTTAAAGTAACATGATGAGATTCACATGATAATCCAGGTACTAGATACTCAAGTTGTCCATAACCGGGGACACAGCTAACCATGATTAGTTTATACACTCTGCAGAGGTTTGCGCACTTTTCCCCACAAGACTCGATCTCCTCTGTTTGGTTTCTCGCACTACATGGTGTTTGAGAAGACAGATGACCGAGACATAGTCTTTCAGAAGTGCTAGCACCTTACGATCGGGTAGACCGTACCACCTACATCCCCTACGTCTTCTAGTCTACCACTGTAAGACTTCGCATGACTTAGTCAACTATGCTAGAGCCCATAATAGCTTGTGGCTACACACAGAAGTTTCTATCATGAATAATCTCATGATCCCTTTAAGCCTGGGTGGCGGTCCATAAAAAACAGGCAATCCTGGTCTACCCAGGTGCCTAGACAGGCAATCCTGGAATACCCAAGTGCCTCAATCCACCCAGATGTATGTTTAAGTTGCCATCTTAACTAAACCATTAATTAACAATCTCACATCTGTCGTGAATACTCTCAAAACCCAATCCACGTCTAGGAGCATAGCATGGCAATGTAAGCATAACGTAATAGTAACTCCCAAGGGTTTCATAATAAACAGGTAATAGGTACTACCTCAAATACTTCCCATCCCACAATTTAATTAGATCCTAATCATGCAAAGTTGGAGGTTTGATCTAATGCAAAAAAACTGGGTATGAAAGAGGTATGATCAAAGTGTGAACTTGCCTGCAATGTTGATGAAGATGATTCGCACTCAAAATCTTGATAGTTCTACTCGTCACACTCCGGTCAATCTATCGTAAGCAAGCAATAGTAACCACACATAAGAAACCTCCCAAAAGACCAGAAAGATCGAAGAAGTCGATTCGGAAAACATCAAAACCAAGCAAATAGATCTTGCAACATAAAAAAAATTCTAACAGTACCAAAATTATGTGAATTTGGCCTTATCAGAAAGTTTAGGTCAAGAGCTTCGAATTGCAAAAAGAATCAACTAAATCGGAGTTACGAAACTCGAGTTATGATCAAACAAAGTTCAAATTCAAATCTGATCTAATTCAAATTTTAAACTTTTAAAAACATGTTTGAGTTGGATTACTGGATAGAGGAGATCATAACGAAGACGTGAGCGTTGGTTTCGTTGGATTTGGATAAACGGGTAAAAAGTTGTGATAGATTGAAGATCAGGGACTAAACTATGAAGAAACTAATTACATATGGGTCCCTGGCTAATATTAACAGAAAAAGGAAAAAACTAAATAATGAACGTTCGCTAACTAGTCTTAAGCAGAGAACGTTCTTAGAATAGATCTAACTAAAAAAACTAAACCGGGGTTTTTAAAATAAAACCGAGAAAAACCTAAACCCTAAAAGAAATAACCGGACCGGGCGGTTTACTGGTTCGGTCGAAATAAACCGGCGGCGGCGGTTGACGGCAGCAGCAGCTCCAGCGATGCGGCGGACTCCGGCGAGACGGGAAGCGGGGATGTGAAGCGGCTCCAGCGAGCGAGCGACACGGCGCGGATGCGGAAGAGGGCGACGGCAGCGGCTGCGAGCAGCGAGGCGGGGCGGCGGACTAGGCGGCGGGGCGGCTTGCTTGCGGCGGCGGCGGTTGGAGCAGGTGGCGGCGGCGGCGATCTGCGGGAAGGGCGGCGATGCGGCGAGGAGGAGAGGAGAGAGGGGGTCCGGCTCTATTTAAAGAGCCCTCGGGTGCGGCGCCTTGCGCGAGGGGGCAGCGACGGCGTGGCGGCGCCGGACTCCGGGAGGAGTCCCGGTCGCGCACGGGAGGAGGGAGGCGGCGGCGACTTGGGCCGGCTGGGCTGGGCGCGGCCCAGTTCGGTCGCCACGTTTTTTATAAAATATTTTCTTTTTTCCAAACAAACAAATCAAATAAAAACAAAAAGAAATAAAAATATTATATAGGCCTATAATATATCAAAATTTTCAGAAAAATATTTTCTATAACATGAACATTTTTCTTGCATTAAATAAAATACCCACAAAATCAGATAATTCAAAGAGTGCTATTGGTCTAATAAAATCCAACAAAATCATTTAAAAAAAGAAAATGATTTAAAATTAATTTTTCACCAATTTTCTAATGTAGGGAATCATGTTACCCTAATTTCCATATATCTTATTGTTGGAGAAAAATAATTTGAATAAAACTCAAATAACTCCAAATTGAAAATAAATTCAAAGGGGCTTTGAATTTAATTCTTTGAAACTTCCAACTCATATTTCATATAATTTGAAGAAGTCATTTTATCTTCTCTCGTGAAAATCATTGAGTTGCATAAAATTTCGGAATTGGAAATATTCTCAAATGAAATTCAAATATTTTCATCACCCTTTGTCATTTAAATAAATGGAAGAAGTCATGTCATCTTCTCTCCAGTGTTTTGTGATGAAAAGTATTTGAATTCACGGAGATCAGAAAGCAAATATGATAGTTTGGGAAAGTCCTTTTATTCCCTCTCATTTAACTTTCAAAAAGTTTCGAATTCACTCACTTTCAGACAATCAATCAAACAATCAATGAAATCTATCTATTTATTATAACATTCCAAAATTTAGAATTTTGGGATGTTACACCTACCAACCTCCCCCCTAGGGGCATGCGTAGTAGTAATTTGCTTCGAGGGCTAATAAAATTTTGCAGTAAGTATATGAGTTCTTAATGAGTAATGCGGGTCCATGGATTTTACGCACTCTTACCTTACCTTGAGACGTGGTGCAAACTTCGTCGGTGCATCCAAACCCGGTGATATGATACGCTCTATCACACATAAGCCTTATTATATCTTCCTCAAAACAGCCACCATACCTACTTATTATGGCCTTTCCATAGCCATTCCAAGATATATTGCCATGCAACTTCCACCGCCTCTGTTTTGATGGCCTGAGCATTCATTGTCATATTGCTTTACATGATTATAAGATAGCTAGCATGATATTTCCATGGCTTCTCCGTTTTTTGATATCGTTGTTATGCTAGATCATTTCACATCCTGGTACACTGTCAGAGGCAATCATATAGAGTCATATTTTGTTATAGGTATTGAGTTGTAATTATTTATTTCTTTTGAGTTGTAAGTATATAGAAGCGTGATGATCATCATTATTCATTATTAGAGCATGTCCCAGTGAGGAAAGGATGATGGAGACTATGATTCCCCCACAAGTCGGGATGAGGCTCCGGAAAAATATAAAAAAATGAAAAAAAATGAAAAAATGAAAAAAGTGAGGCCAAAAAGAACCCAAGAAAAAAGAAAGAAAAGAAAAAGAAAGAAAAAGAAAAAAAATGAGAGAAAAGAGAGAAGGGGATGCAAATATCTATAATTTTTGACTGTTTCATGCTAATATTATACAACTTTCACATACTTTTGGCAATATTTTATATGATTTATTGGACTAACCTATTGATCCATGATACGTCTCCAATGTATCTGTAATTTTTGATTGCTCCATGCTATATTATCTACTGTTTTGTACATTATTGGGCTTTATTATCCACTTTATATTATTTTTGGGACTAACCTATTAACCGGAGGCCCAGCCCAGAATTGTTGTTTTTTTGCTTATTTTAGAGTTTTAAAGAAAAGGAATATCAAACGGAGTCCAAACGGAATGAAACCTTCGGGAACGTGATTTTCTCACCGAACATGATCCAGGAGACTTGGA
>NC_041380.1:285865146-285866170 GCF_002162155.2 Triticum dicoccoides | reverse complement strand
CCTCGGGGGCCGGCTGCGGGCCGGGCGGGCCGCGGCGGTGGGAGGAGGCGGACGGTCACGTGGCGCCTCCTAATTGGCGTGGGCGGTGGCGGCGACTTCGTCCGACGGCGGCCGGACGTGTCCGGTGGCGGCGGGGCGATTTTTAGGGTTTGGACGGGGAAGAGATCCGGATTTTCGGAGGAGGACCTATTTATAGGCCTAGAGGGAGCTAGGAGTGTCCAAATGAGGTGCGGTTTTCGGCCACGCGATCGTGATCTAACGCTCTAGATGATGGGGAGGGTTTTGGTGGGTTTTGGGCCAAATTTGGAAGGGTGTTGGGCTGTAACACACACGAGGCCTTTACGGTCCCTCGGTTAACCGTTGGAGTATCAAACGAAGTCCAAATGATACGAAACTTGACAGGCGGTCTACCGGTAGTAAACCAAGGCCGCTTGGCAAGTCTCGGTCTAATCCGGAAATGTTTAATCCCCACACACGAAAGAAAGGTAGAAATGACCACCGGAGGAGAACGAAGCGCCGGAATGCAAAACGAACAACGGGGAAAATGCTCGAATGCTTGAGATGAACACGTATGCAAATGCAATGCACATGATGACATGATATGAGATGCATGACAACGATAATAACACACGGAGACAAAGACCCGAACCCGAGAAAATAAAGTAACTTAAGGCCGGAAACGGCAAGAGTTGGATTACATATTGGGTAAATTATATCCAGGGTGTTACACCTATTAACTGGAGGCCCAGCCCGGAATTGTTGTTTTTTGCCTATTTTATGGTTTCAAAGAAAAGGAATATCAAATGGAGTCCAAATGGAATGAAACCTTTGGGAACGTGATTTTCTCACCGAACATGATCCAGGAGACTTGGACCCTACGTCAAGAAACAAAGGAGGAGGCCACAAGGTAGGGGGCGCGCCTACCCCCCCCCCCCCAGGCGCACCCTCCACCCTCATGGGCCCCCTATTGCTCCACCGATGTACTCCTTCCTCCTATATATACCTATTTACCCCCAAACGATCA